>NW_007736949.1:35900-36637 GCF_000696425.1 Galeopterus variegatus
AAAAAAGTTACATTTACAGTCTAAACCTAAAACCTAATCATTTGGTCATGATATTAAAACAAATGGAAATAAGTTTAAATCTTTAAAGTATCAGTTTGGTGTTTAAAGTAGTCTACACCAAAAATGTAACATTTTCAAGGGGGTACTATATTAGGAACACTTTGATAGAAAATAGTTCCTTCTTTTTCCCTGTTTAAGTGTGAATCTAGTGTTATATTAACATTTTTGAGGCATTTGGAGTTTAGTCATCCTTAGAGGCTTTTCAGACAAAAGGGAAGGGAAAACAAACTGAATGGTTTCACACAACTCTAACCCGGCTTCAGTTTTTCCGCCTTACCCCCCAAATGTTTATAAAGGTAATAGATTTGGATTCTCAATGTATAATTTGCCTTATCTGTTAATCTCTATCTTCTGTTTGTTTAAGTTTTTAAGTTTGTATATATCTGCTTTTGCTTTTGGATACATTGTCTAATTAAAAATCACATGAGAAATATAATCAGTATAGTAATACCTTAACTTGCACAAACTCAATAAATAAATGACTGCAGACATTTACAAATAAATGATGTAGACAAACTTTCCTGGTTTTTCTTTTTGGGTGGTAAATGGTTTCCATTAATTCATGGTGGGGAAAAACCATGTTCCATATTCACAGGCTAGGATAATATGTAATCATTTTCAGAAGCATCACTCTTTTATAATATTTGCCTATCAAAATGTCCCAGAAACAAAACATC
>NW_007736949.1:37136-51483 GCF_000696425.1 Galeopterus variegatus
TGTGAATTAATAGATAAATAAGTTCTATTGTCTTTTTAAAAATATTTATTGCTGAAATTGTTTATTGGGGTAACCTGTCATATCAAGCATTGTATTATATCATAGATCATAACCAAATAACAGAAATCATCATCTACATTTTCACATTTTTCATTAGTCAGTGTACTTTGGTTCATACTTAACTCATCCTAATTTCATTAGCTAACTATTCCATAACTAGGTAGGCTTACCTCTTCCTTGTTTGTTTATTCATTTGAGTAAGTTTTTTTCCAACTGTATAAAGTTAAGATGAATGTTTCTGTTGCAGGCTGTATATTGGGAATAAAAGAGAAATTCAAGTCTATTTGCTCACAGTATATTAAACTCCAGAAGCCAAACTTTTAAGGGCATCAAGTCTGCATCTGACATTTTAATAGCTGCTGTTTGGTTTCTATCAATCACGTCATTGCACATTAAAATGCACCGACAAAATAAGAGATCTGTCATTCCTTCGTTAAGAAACAGTAATCCAGTACAAGATTTATAGGCTTAAGTCTCAACTGTGTGTTCACAATAAATCCCCATTCAGTGCTCAACCAGAGCAAGCCTCCCTGTCGTTCAGTGTTTTCTAGTCAAAATGTCCGCAATATAAGATTATCAAAGGTTTTCTTACAGAACTACATATAAAATCCATTTGCCAGCAAAAGCTTAATTTAGGTTGGCGGTTTCCCTTTTTGAGTACTCTGAGACAAGATCTTGGTTATATCAGAAACACATTGGTACTGATGTATTATTAGCAGGCCTGGTGTTAATTAGGGAGAATTACCAGAAATAGTTTGCTTCGTGGAAATTTATTACAGAATCACACTTGACTGATGGCAGAATAGGAGTTGCTGAGAGAGAGCAGCTCCCACTCATAACCACTAATTAATAGGGTGCCAAAATTCCGCAGAGAAGGTTTCATCCCTAGTGAGGGAGCCTCACAGGGAAAATGGTTCCCTTGCAGTACTTAAAATTTAACAGAGGAAAGGGGCTAGGCTAACAGAAATCTCAGACTGATAAGCCTCACAGGGAAAATGGTTCCCTTGCAGTACTTAAAATTTAACAGAGGAAAGGGGCTAGGACACATGGCTACCTAACAGAAATCTCAGACTGATAAGGTTTTATGTTGTATATGTGAGTGAGAGTATTTAACTCAGTAAATACCAAGCCCAAAAGTAGCCTGTATTTTTATCATACTAAGGAGATATGCATATTATTTTTAATGTGGTAAGTGTCTGATTTGCCAAACTGTTCATTTTATGAAGAGAATTTAGAAGAAACTGTTTGTCAATGGTGTTGTAATACAGAACTTTTTCTCTTGATTCCATGATTTAGAAGCTGAGTAGGTGGCGAGATTGCATCAATGATTGATTAATAAAAAAGGTGAAGCCTCGACACCTTGAACATGGAGTTGGGGAAAAGCAAGTTGTGTTTAGTGATTGGTACTAATGGCAAAGCCCTAGTAAATGAAAGTTTGCCAAGAAGGCAATTTTTTTTCTTGTCTGTAATTGCATGTAATCACACACAATAAAGTTTGAGGCTATTGTTTAGAAGAATAAAACATTTCCATGTCAAAAAACTACTGATCACTGACCTCAGGGAGAAAAATAAAACAATTTAGAATTCACAGAGAGTACAATTTTCCAGTTTCTCAAATATGGCAAATACAGTTCCCAAGGAAACAAACTCCTGTGCCAGGTCCATGAACTGATTGACACAGTCTCTTATGCATCTGTGTTTTAGAGGACAAAGTTTCCTAATTGTTTTTTCATCTTCATATTCTAATCTGTCATGTTTGTTCTCCAGTTCAATTGTACTCTGATAATTAATATACTTCAATATGCAAAGTAAACATAATGTTGCATGGATTTTATTTTTCAAGGTCTGCCCTTTAAACATCCAGTAGTAAAGTACACACATCTGGTGCTATTCTAACTTAATCAAAATACCATTGCTTCTTTGTTTAAAATATTTTAGTAGACTATATCTCCATGTGTGTCTTCTGGTGTTTCTACCTTAGTGTATCACTAATATGCCCAACTGTTCCCCTGGTATATGGGAAAGTAACTCCAGTGACATGACAGCTATGTTAGTGTTTGCGTAAGTAAAAATCTGCTTAGGTGACCCTATACTGATGTCTTCTGACCCTGGAAACTTTCTCTATCCCTGTTTGCTTGAGAATTCTGACAATTTCAAGTCTCCTTAGTTGAATAAAATGGAGAGCAGTGGAATCCACGGAGCTTTTCAAGTATGAACTTTGAAATATAAGTTAAATTAATTGTCTTCATCAACTGAAACATCACTCATTCTGCTCTGCTAAATTATTAAGCTACTGCTTAATAATTTTCCAGTACCATTATAAGTGCTTTGAAAGAAAATGAACTTAAGCAAGTTGAGAGGCTCACTGAAGTGAACCTAGCACTTCTGCCCCAAGGAAAGATAAATATAAATTGATTTGAATCTATTACAGTTTGCTTATGCCTATATTTGGGAAATTCTTGATGATCTTTAACAATATCAACATAGATTATAATAGTATAAAGTAGAGCTTAGGAAAAAAATGATGTGTGTGGTTATTCCTGGTAGATCAGTCAGTCTGGGTCCACTCAGGAGGACAGAAACCGTACAATAACTTAGAAGTTTAGTATAAAGAATTACTAAGCTGTGATAGGAGAGTAACCCTGATACACAAAGAACTCTAAAGGGTAACCTAGGGCTGAGAGAGGACCTAAGGAAGACAGCCTTCGGAGGAGGTCTCTTCTTCATGGCTGGGCGTCAGACCCTGTTGGAGGAAGTGTTTTCAGCCCTCTGAAGGGCAGGAAGTTCTGTGGGTCACAGGTGCTAGAGCTAGTCCTCAGTTTCTGAGCACTGGGAAGCGACCTTCTGGATTGCAGGCAAGCCAAGGTTGATGGGTGGGCGCACAAGGGAGTTGGGGTGCTGCTATGGGTGCAGGCCAGGAATACACAGCATCCATGTTGAGAGGGCCTCAGCAAGGTGGTCACCAGGACTGGTCAGGGATGGGAAGTCACTGAGGGGCTGTGCATTCTATATGTACAGCTGGGACAGAGCTCCACCAGATGTCTCCACACATACACCATGAGGGACCACACGGAAAATCAAATGCAGCACCTGGAACAGGAAGAGAAGTCCCTTACTTCTGTAAAATTCCTTTGACTCCCTTGGCTGACAAAGCTCAACACAATAATCACTGTAAAGGAGAAATGTTTAAAGAGTCCAACCCAATATCACAGAGTAGGTACTGAAAGGTGAAGGATGAATTTGGAACTGAAAGTCAGCAAACTGATAATTGTCACACTTGGATACAAAATAGAAATTTTGGATTCTCAACTAACTTGAAAATTCCATTATCCAGAACATCACGGCATATTCTTGGTGAACTAGGAAATCAAAGAAATTCTTTGTTCTTCGTTGTCAGAAATCCTCTGATAATTAATATACTTCAATATGCAAAGTAAACATAATGTTGCATGGATTTTATTTTTCAAGGTCTGCCCTTTAAACATCCAGTACAACTGAATAGTTTGGAATATTTAAGAGATTTAGTATGATGTGTACTAAGTTATAACCAAAGGGGTTTTTTTAATGAGTTCATTTTCTTCTACTGAAATGCCTTTCCTATAGTTAAAATGAGTAAAACATTCTTAATTGAAGGTTTATGTTAGTTAATTGGGATTTCAGTTTATAGAAGTTTTTCTGTATAAACTTCAATCCCTGTCATATAGAAAACTGAATCATTTTCATATTCAGTAATAGAAAGCAAGAGATTAACAATTTTCTCTTTGCAATAAACAACCAGGAAGTGATCAAGTCCAGTGGATTTATAACAATAACTTACATTTGCTGTATAGTCTTTGTAAATTGTGTGGTAAATTATCTGTTACACTGGGGTACACTAGTAGTACACTGTAAAATTCTAATAATTGGAGAAACCTAGAGTCAAGTATTTTTAATTCACATTTTAAAAATGAGAAAACGAGAGAAATGATTCTCTGAAAACATACAATCATTAACTGGCAAATCTGACTTAGACTTTCTAATAGACAAGGGAGAAAATTTATTACTTTATCCACATTCCCTCTTATTTATGAGACAATTCCCATATATTCAGTTAGTGAAAGACAGTGTTAGGAATTACTTAGTTTTGATAGAATATGTAAAACTTGAAGGCTGTATCCATCTGACTTGTGCAGTTGCCTGCCACACAGATGTCAATATTTGGGATGTTTGCAACTGGACCATCTGTTCTTCAAGGGTATTTGGGATGTGATAGTGCTCTCTGCAATGCACCATTTGCTGTTCTTTGAGTTTTCAGTAAATTTCACAGTCCATACCCTGTGGATATAAAACAAAAAAGCCACAGGAATAATGAGAGAAAACTGCTGTGAAGTGTAAGTAACACCAAATATGTTTGGTGTGATATCAAACAAATTAGAAGGCCATAGGAAATGCAATTACAATTACTTCCACACATAGAGGTTAATAATACCTATTTATAAGATGTTAGAAAGCAGGTCAGAATGAAAGGTCGACATTGAGTTACTCGTTACTTTTTCAGTGTGATGAATTTAGTTCCAGGCCGAAATCTGAAAAATGAAAGATGGAAAAGGTGAAACCTCAGCAAAAGTGGAGAGAAACTGCATATATGTCCAATTATACTGACAAGGTTGCATCAGATTCTTGGTTTTATTCAATTGAAATAAAATCCTGCTATTTGGTAATGACAGGCACCACTGCTAAGTCCGCTGAAGCATAGCTGGAAAATCCAGCTGCCCTCACATCTGTTTTGCGTGACCTTTCAATCATCAGCAAATACTTCTGCCACTAGGAATGGAAGTCTGGATAGGATATGGCTATGTGACTTTCTAAGCTATTGCTATGGAAAACATATTTAAACAAAATTCACGCATGCCATGTACTGTGCCCAGAAATTAAGAGACTTGTCTGGGTGGTGTTAAGGATTTGACCTATCGAGAGTGCTCACACCTGCTTCTTACATTCAAGTTGTTAATCCTTTGTTCAGAAAACGAGACACGTTATGAAATATGTGAATGGACTGCTATGACTTAAATCTTAAGTGTTTAGGCTCCTAAACTAGTTCAAACTAAAATAACATTGATGAAATAGACTGTTTTAGACTTCTATTACATTTATTATATAATACCTCAGAAACCTGTGTGACTCACTTTATTCTCATTGAGATCTATGACGTGGTTAGAGTGCTGGCTTGAGTTTCAAGTTGTACTGAAGTGTTTTGAAAATGTTTGGTTACCCCAAATTTTAAAAATGAAAAAGAAAAGTCACTACAGAGTCTCTTCAAAGGATTGTGATAAAGCTTACTCTCATACTAACAGATTTCACTCATACTAATACGATAGAGGGCTAATGGAATATGTTCAAGAACACTACAGAGTCTCTTCAAAGGATTGTGATAAAGCTTACTCTCATACTAACAGATTTCACTCACACTAATACGATAGAGGGCTAATGGAATATGTTCAAGAACGATACTGTTTATCTCAAGACTGACTCAAACTGTTGTTAAAGTAGAATCCCTAACCAGCAATAATGGAATATAGCAAATATATGTAAATACACAAGTCAGGTACTTAAAGGAAGAACTTGTTTAGGAGGAACACAGGTACTGGCATTTGAAAGACCCACCTGAGCGTGAATCTTGATTACACCCAGGTTGAATTTATACATAGGGGTATAGCCGCAGGCTGGCTAATAGTTTGGATCACCTCCAGATCAATACCTTTGCTTTTTAAAATTATCATTCAACACTTACGTAGGGGGAGACTGAGTACTTGGTTGGGAAGAAGGAGGAGGTAGAGGATAACTGTAAACAAAGAGATCGGCCTCTTAAAATGCCCTGAGCTATTTAGCTCTGCCCCGGACTTATCTTCCCCACTTAGCAAAACAGCCCTTGGCCAGGACTTACTGGTGTTGCTCCAGAATCTCTCTTAGGAGTCTCAATCCTTGACTCTAAGCTGCTTATCAAAGTATTGCATCCAACTCCACAGAGTTCTCTCTCTGAGAAATGCCCCAGTAAATTACAAGTATCTCCATTTCATTACATTTCCAGGGATGTTTTAGGGCTTCTCATGGATTGGTACCTTGGCAGCTGCCCAGTAAATCAACTTCTTTAACTGGGTTTCTCTCATTTAGGAACCTTATGACCTTGGAAAAGCTACAGAACTTGGTTGAGCCTGCATTTCTTCACTAGTGTATCCCCACATCACCTTGGACGAGAATTCTCCAGTGTCCTGGAAAATTGTAGTGACACAAATGAAATAGTGTACGTGAAACTACCAGAGCTCCAAACAGCCTATCCAGTCCTTTTTCTAGGAAACAGAAGAGGTATTGCTCAAAAAACAAATTCAAATTGTTAATCCTTTATTCAGAAAATAATACATATTATGAAACGTGAATGGACTGCTATAGCTTAAATCTTAAGTGATCCCAAATAAATTTGAGAATTACTATCAATGATCTCAGAGATTCATGATACACTTTTAAGTTGGATAATCTTGCCATGAAAGGTAAAAAATAAAAATGATACATAGTTTTGGGCCGGCCTGGTGGCGCACTGCTACAGTGCGCCGCTTGGGAAGCACGGCAGCGCTCCCGCCGAGGGTTCGGATCCCACATACAGACCGGTTCCCGCTCACTGGCTGAGCGAGGTGCGGGGGCAACACCGAGGGTTGCGATCCCGTTGCTGGTCCTGGTCCGGTATGGGCGCGACACTGAGGGTTGCGATCCGTTGCCGGTCACGAAAAAAGACAAAAAGGAAAAAAAAAATGATACATAGTTTTAACTATGTATTTAAATAAAGGGACCCCTTTGGAAAACAGTGGTTTATGCATTCTCTTTTTTTAGGGTGAATATCCTGAGTTCTGCTGTCTTCACATTTTAGACTAGTGGTTCGCAGACTTTAGTGTGCATCAGGATGGCTTCTTAAAACTAGATTGCTGGGCCTCACCCCCAGAGTTTTTGATTTAGTAGGTGCAGAGCAGGAGGAAAATCTGCATCTCTAACAAGTTCCCAGGGGAAGCTGACCCTGTTGGCCTGGACACCACTCTTTGGGAAGCACTAGTTCTGGATCTAGACCAATGCTTCTCACCAATATGCAAACAAATGACCTGGAGATCTCGTTCAGTGACATACCTGGGCCCCACCTCCAGAGATTCCAATTCGGGAGGAGCAGAGAGAGACCAATATGTTTACATTTCTAACAAGATCCCAGATGATGCTGATGCCTCTGGTCCACAGATCACACTTTGAGGTGGGATTCTCTGGCTTAGATGTAATGAAACAAAGTGGTGAGGAGCCTTCCGAGCCTACAGATAGAGACCAACATTTTCCTTCCTTCTCTTGTGTCTAAAGTCAATCATGCTTTGATTTCTTTTTTTTTGTCTTTTTTCGTGTCCGGCAACGGATCGCAACCCTCAGTGTTGCGCCCGTACCGGACCAGGACCGGCAACGGGATCACAACCCTCAGTGCCGCACCCGCACCTCGCTCAGCCAGTGAGCGGGAACCGGTCTGTATGTGGGATCCGAACCCTCGGCAGGAGCGCTGCTGCACTCTCAAGCGGCGCACTGTAGCAGTGCGCCACCGGGCTGGCCCATGCTTTGATTTCTAAAAATTNACCAGGACCGGCAACGGGATCACAACCCTCAGTGCCGCACCCGCACCTCGCTCAGCCAGTGAGCGGGAACCGGTCTGTATGTGGGATCCGAACCCTCGGCAGGAGCGCTGCTGCACTCTCAAGCGGCGCACTGTAGCAGTGCGCCACCGGGCTGGCCCATGCTTTGATTTCTTTTTTTTTGTCTTTTTTCGTGTCCGGCAACGGATCGCAACCCTCAGTGTTGCGCCCATACCGGACCAGGACCGGCAACGGGATCACAACCCTCAGTGCCGCACCCGCACCTCGCTCAGCCAGTGAGCGGGAACCGGTCTGTATGGGGGATCCGAACCCTCAGCGGGAGCGCTGCTGCACTCTCAAGCGGCGCACTGTAGCAGTGCGCCACCGGGCTGGCCCATGCTTTGATTTCTTTTTTTTTGTCTTTTTTCGTGTCCGGCAACGGATCGCAACCCTCAGTGTTGCGCCCATACCGGACCAGGACCGGCAACGGGATCACAACCCTCAGTGCCGCACCCGCACCTCGCTCAGCCAGTGAGCGGGAACCGGTCTGTATGTGGGATCCGAACCCTCAGCGGGAGCGCTGCTGCACTCTCAAGCGGCGCACTGTAGCAGTGCGCCACCGGGCTGGCCCATGCTTTGATTTCTAAAAATTAGATACATAGAAAAATATGACCTACTGTGGGAATTTTGCAAGTTTCTTTCATCATTTTTTTCTTTGGGGATTTCTATGGCACCAGTGGGAAGAGAGCAGATACAGCAGATCTCGCACAGTCTGTTGCTGCACCAGAGCAACAAGGGCCAGCAATGGATGTGAGCCCAGCAAGTGGATTTACAATAAACTAAACCTCAAATGGTAGACTTTTTTTTCATCATTCCAGATTGAGTGTTAATTTTTCTAATCTTTAAAGGTAAACTTCATGGGGGGTGGGTGGGGAGTAAGTTATAGAGAAGCATACATTGAGCCAGGAGTCACGGATCTGGGTCTTTGGCCCCATTGGCCACTAATTATTTCTCTAACACTGGAAAAGTCACTTATTCAATTTTGACCAGAGCTTCCCTCTCTATAAAAATTAAGCAGATCAGTGGTTTCCACACTTTACTTTAGTAACTCTTTTGAAAACATCTTCAGAACCTGGTACACAAAACTGGCGAGAGGTACGCATTGGACACTTTAATTTCTTAATTTTTTAGCAGAAGGTACTCTTCACTTGCAGACCCACCAAAGGAACTTTGGATTCCTTAAGTTCTCAGGAACAAGATTTGTAGTTCACTAAGCTGGAAGGCCTCTTAAATTTCCTCCAGTCTATCATTAAAACCACCTGTGGGAATTGTGGATCTGTACTGTTTGATACACGTCTATTTACATTCCCCACAATAACTTTGGCTTCTCCTAAAGAATAGTTTTGTTTTTGTTTTTTAAATAATAGTCCATTTCTTCAATGATTTCACATGTAAAATTAACAAGCAGATTTTTTTTTCCTTTTCAAACTATTGAAAAGTGCTTCAGTTTAGGAGGTGGAGGTAAGAGGAAAGGGTATCTGCAGCCATGCGGGGAGGTCTGGGAGTTGCTTTGTTTTCTTAGCTGTGCTGTGCAAATGAACTGAAGGTTTAACACTTCAGTGCTGTTTGAAGATATAATACAACAGAGCCCAGAGTAGGGGAGTCCAGTAACTCCATTGCAGGCATTGCCCAAGGCCCCTGCTCTACAGCTGTTCTGAGAGCTGCAAAGCTAAAATTTGTTGCCATGGCTTAGACCTAAACAAACCCATGCCTGTTCTGGTATGTAGATTATGTGCTCCGAGGACAGCCTTGCTCACTCATTCCATGTCCATCTGTGGGACGTGGGGGTTTCAATCATTCTTCCTCCGTCTCCCATTCTAAAGCTGCAGTTTGTTACATGATATAGTGCCTTGTCACTTGGCAGCAGACTCTGTGGTGTTGGAATCGGCCTAGTCCTCCTGCGTTCCCCAGCTATACTGGAACCTCTGTCCTCAGGGACCTCGCTGTGGGACCACCTTGCAGGTGTTAATACTTTTCCCACTAAACCTGCTTGGACAGAGGCCAATGTGAATGCTGTACTCAACAGAGTAATGGAGATTCCAGAATACTGTTTGGTTAATTTTGAGGCCACAGAGTATAATATTCTCCCTCTTCCACTGGTGGATGTCCTTCTCTTTTAATGTCTCATTTCTCTCTCTCTCTCTCTGCCCATGCTCTAGGAGATAATTCCTCTTTTGGCTCATTCTAGTACAATGATATTTAGTCCTATTTTTGAGTACGCTCCTTCTCAGAGGACTCAGAAGCTATTTTAAGGACCAGAAGGTCTCCTAGGAAACAGTAAAATGGCATCACTTCTAATTCCATGCAGCACATTAAAGAGGTAGAAAATGCATGTACATTCTTGTATCAATATAAAGTATAACCAGCAAGTGCAAAAGCACAGATCATTTTGGGCCGGCCCGGTGGCTCACTCGGGAGAGTGCGGTGCTGATAACACCAAGGCCCCGGGTTCGGATCCCATATAGGGATGGCCGGTTCGCTCACTGGCTGAGCGTGGTGCTGACAACACCAAATCAAGGGTTAAGATCCCCTTACCGGTCATCTTTAAAAAAAAAAAAAAAAAAAAAGCACAGATCATTTTAATTAGAATAGCCTCCTGTGCGCGTGCGCACACATGCACACACCTTCCATGACTTGGTGACAACAGTGGTATTAAGTTATTTTCCTGGCAGCTAAGAGACAAGTGTTATGTGGTCTGCACAGTCGGTTTAAATAGTTGCAAATAAGTGTTACTCTTGAAGGAAGTTATTGCATTGATCCTTATGTGAGAGACATTGGGTAACAAAATGGCACATGTTTTCAAACTCTGAATGGGTAGGAAAGACCATCCTTTGCTTAAAGTCATGTTTTCTATCAGCTCTTTCTAAGAGCAAAATATTAACTCTCAATCCACATATGTTGCTTCTTCATTCACCCTTTTTCACACATTCATCTATTAAACAAAGATGTATTGGAATGCCTAGAATTCACCATGCACCATTTAGTCACTGGGGAGTTAGCAGTAAACAAAGCCCAAGTCTCTACCCTCCCAAAGCTTACACTCCACTCGAGGCAGGAGAGACAAAAAACAAATCAGCAACTGAGCTAGTCACTGGGGAGTTAGCAGTAAACAAAGCCCAAGTCTCTACCCTCCCAAAGCTTACACTCGAGGCAGGAGAGACAAAAAACAAATCAGCAACTGAGTGTGTAGAACAGCAGGTGGTACATGGAGCGCGATGAAGGGTGAGGGATAGAGAGGGTGCAGGTGTGGGTGAACCGAAGGAAGGGAGGGAGCCACGTGGACCTTTGGGAGAAAGTTGTTTCCAGCAAAGGAAAAAGCTTGGCATGTTCAAAGAACAGCAAAGAGCCAGTGTGGCTGGAGGGAGCAAGAGAGCAGAGAGATCAGAGAGGAGAAGAGAGTGGGGCGGCCGCAAAGGCCTGGTGCACCACGGTAAGGACCTTGGCTTTTGCTCTAGTGATAAATAGCTAACACGTCTTTGAGGTCGGTGTATGTTACTCACTCTCTGTCTCTCTGTCTGTCTCTCCTTCCCCAGCTCCCCCCACTTCTGAGGCAGGTCTTTGGCAACTGGTGGACCACATTCCAATGTCTGAATGAATGAAAGCCTGAGTGTGTCTGTACCATTGCTAACCACCTTTGACTTTTACTGTGATTTGCTCACAGGGCAGGGCTTCCTGAACACTCTATTTTTGGCTTGTAAGAAAAATTATGTAGTTCTCATCTTGATGAAATTTCACAAGTCTGGACTCCCTCTAATTTCCGTAATAGAAAATTTAGTAGTCTTCAATTTTCCTTTTCTTGCTGTTTCTGAGCCCAGAGGGAGCTCATTCTTACAGGTCGGTCTTTGGCCACCCCTCGCTCAAATCAGCTCTTAGGCACTGGGAGGGGGCTTTGCAGAGAAGAATTCTTAAGGGCTGGGATGACTGAGAAACAGGTGAAGTGATCAGATGTTAAATAGTTTGCTGAAGGACACAGGAGATTCAGCAGACGCACCTGCATCCTCAGGTGAAGGGAATAACCCTCTTGCACACAATCCCCTCAGAAGAGCTGTTGTAGAACTTGAAGTTAAAAATATAAGCCTCTTGCATTTTGTTTATTCGTTTGGATGATTCATGGTCTTAAAGTGATTCTCTCCTGTTCTAGAGATCTGCAAAGATTTTGGGAAATCACACTGATTGTACCCCAACATTTTTGTCCTGGAAAAATAACTATTGGTAGCAGTTTAAAGGCAAAAGACAGTCCCCAAAACATATCATGGATGTGTTTGTGTTAAGACAGTATGAAGATTATTGACTTGGCCTTGGTGTTGTGATCTGCTTGACGGAGATGGAGAATAAGAACTGTCACGTGGCTGTGACCCTTAGGCCTCGTCTAATGCCACTGATAACATGGCTTCCTTGGCTGCCCTGCTCCATCCTGCCCTTGGCTTGTCTTCTTGAGTTATTGTCCAGCTGCACAACGTTCACCTTGTTCCTCAAACTACTTTCTGGCCACATAACAAAGTTTTCAAAGCTTTACACACAGTTCCCTCTAAGCACACAGAAGGATGTTTTATGCTCAGGGTTCTATTTGTTCCTTTTGGACTCCAGGTACATCATGTGCATTTGCCAGTTTGTGTGACTGGATTTTATGAGCTTCAAAAGGTTACCAACAGTTGGCAGTTAATCATCTGTCCCAAGTAAGAAAGGCTCATCAGGACTGTGCCCTCCTTTTACCACTCTCCTCGACCAACCCTTTATCAGAATAATTCTCCCAAACACTTTTCTCTCATTCTGTTTCCAGATCACCACCTCTATGTGACATCATGGCAACTTAGTGCAAATAAATCTCCAGAGAAACCTATGCTGGACAGATATTGAAATGGATTGCCTCAGGAGGGCATTACTTATCTCCTTAGAGAGCAGGGTTTATCACTAAAGCAAGGTTTTGACAAAAAACACTCCTGGAGCTTCTGTGTGCCTTAGTGTATCCAAAGCATTTCACCATCGAGTCTGGACATAGCCCGGAGCAAAATTAGAGCAGAATCTTATTAGCAGCTTAGAACCAGAGCCACATTTTGGGATACAAGAGGAAGCAGTTGTGAGAATACATGCTAGTTCTTATTATTATTGATACCGTTGTTGTTGTTTAACCAGCAGAAGAGGAGAGATTCGTGGTTGTGGCTATTGAAATGGGTCTTTGTTGGTATTAAAAAAGCTGCTTTTAAAATGATACCCTTTTCCAAGTCTCTGGATTATCCTACATGGAAATTTTGTATCACTGCAGGGGGATTGTATGATTTTATGTACAGGATGATGCTTAGGACTAATCAAAATGTGAAACCTAGACAATTTTTGAGAATGTTCTCTTTTCAAATTTTCACTATTTCTAACTCAGGTTAGAATTTGACAATGAAAGTTGTCAAATGCATTCTTTTCAATGCATTCTTTGAAATCCAGAATGAGACAAAGGAATGACAGATAAAAAGAAACATTTTTGGTGATGGCAAAAACAAATGCTTTTGGAGCATAAGGCAGAGAAGTCACTCAGATTGAGCTGATCTGAAAGGGCCACACATGGGACTGGGATGTCAGTCAGGTGTTAAAGGCTCTGCAGAACCCAGGTAAGTGACAAGGGGATACAGAGAAGTCACTCAGATTGAGCTGATCTGAAAGGGCCACACATGGGACTGGGATGTCAGTCAAGTGTTAAAGGCTCTGCAGAACCCAGGTAAGTGACAAGGGGATACAGCATGGGCAGGTGACAGAGACGTACCCAGAGATACTTCCAGCCTGGAAAGAGGAGGGAGAAAACCATTTAACAACTCTTTGGGAAGGAATTATTAACTTTATTTTGGAGCTAGGGAAACTGAGATTCAAAATAGTTAAGTGTCTTTCACAAGACAGCAAATGGCAGAATTGGAACTTGTATCAGGTTGGTTTGTCTTCAAAGCCCATGTTCTGTGCCCTCATCTATAAACTGGGAGGTTGGACTCAGTTGCTGATTCCAAGAACATAATGAAAAGAAAAGAGTGTGTGTTTTGGGCCCCATAAGAAGTCAGAACTATGTGACAGAGTTTTGGTTCTCAGAATTTTAATTCTTTATCTCAGAAATTGTAAACAAGCAGCCTGTCCACCTGCCCATTGTGATCTTTATGTGGCCATCGGGTTTAAAAATTTTAAACATAGTTGTCAACAATTAAAATTCTAAAGAGTATACGCCCAAAAGGTCAGATTTCTATCTTGTCTCAAAGAACAGAGAGGTTGTGCAACTTTTGGCCTTCCTGCTTGGCCTGGAGGGGCTGGAGCTGAGTGGCCGCTGTCCCTCTTGATGGGCAGGAGCTTGTCGGCTTCCCTCTGTGCCACTGGAAGTGCTGCCCTCGTCTTCACCTCCTGCCTGGCCTTGCAAGCGCTTGAGTGTGAGGCCCCTGATTTAATAATGAAAAACTGTGGAGTACTGTCAGTAGGAAAGTGACATGACAAAAGACGAGTCTTAAGAAGTGAGAAAAAGGGGGCCGGCCCGTGGCTCACTCGGGAGAGTGTGGTGCTGATAACACCAAGGCCACGGGTTCGGATCCCATATAGGGATGGCCAGTTGCTCACTGGGTGAGCGTGGTGCTGAC
>NW_007736949.1:52272-56844 GCF_000696425.1 Galeopterus variegatus
TTTCTCCCTGGGGGAGGGGGGTGCTGACAACACCAAGTCAAGGGTTAAGATCCCCTTGCCGGTCATCTTTTTTTTTAAAAAAAAAAAGAAAAGAAAAAAGTGAGAAAAAGGGGGCCGGCCCGTGGCTCACTCGGGAGAGTGTGGTGCTGATAACACCAAGGCCACGGGTTCGGATCCCATATAGGGATGGCCAGTTGCTCACTGGGTGAGCGTGGTGCTGACAACACCAAGTCAAGGGTTAAGATCCCCTTGCCGGTCATCTTTTTTTTTAAAAAAAAAAAGAAAAAAGTGAGAAAAAGGACAAAGTGATACATAGAAACAGATCTTTAAATGTGTGCACATGGCACTTTCTGCAGTTGCCAGCAATCCTCATTATTCACCAACCTCCATTCAAATCTTCCCACTTAAACTATTCCCGGGAGCAAAGTATTTGTAAGCTAAAGATGCCAATAAGTGTGTAATGTTAGTGTTGGGAGGCACTTCAGCAACTGAGTCCAACCCTTGTTTTATGGTTGAGGACAGAAAGGCCCATCTAGGAAAAGCTATTTTACCCAAGGTTGCATGGCATGAGGGCTGTTCTCTGTTGAATATGTGGTAGAGAGTTCATTCCTTGGGGATGGTAGAAAATAACGCAAGTATCCGAGAGGTTTTGAATGAAGGTCCTAATGGAAGTATGCATTGCATAATGTGCCTGGTTTTTTATTCTTTCCTTTTCTTTCTCTCCTCTCTTTTTTCTTCTTCATGTCTCTTGAATAGAAAATAATCTTATAACCCGTCTCAGTGGGTTTCTGTGTGGTGGGCAGTAGCTCTCCATGCTGACCTGTTTGTTTGCACTGAGACTGCTTCTGAGGACACATGCCAGGTCTTGTGCACCTTCCTCACCCCTCCCTGCCCTGTTCTTTGTCAGGCTAACCATATGATACCAAACCGGTGGCCTGGAAAATAGAAAACATAGTCAATTTTTGGTTCCGAGGTTTTTGAATTTCATGTAGCATTAACATTTCCAAACAGCGAAATTCAGAGGTTGAAAAATTTCGAACTTTCCACAGATTGACAACCATCATCTCCTATGGAAATCATTGTGTAAAGAAAGAACATTTTAACATCAAAGCAGTCAAAAGGACATAATTTCAGTATAACTGACAATTTTTCCCAAATAAAGATTGCTGGCAATCTAATCCCAGCATACATGTGTACATTTGTTTTTACATGTATTAATGTTACAAATTTGTCTGGTTTTGCTCTGAATGAGTGAACATTTTAACATAGCCTGGCATTTGGGAACATTTGCGCTAAACAGCCTCCAACTACAAATTGAAATATTTTTATTGCCACTGTGACTGAATTTTGATTATTGCTTTGTTTTCATGTCACACCATCTGCCAAACTTTTTTCAAATATGAAACAGCCTACAAACGCCATTCTTGCAGCGTATTTCTATGATCGTAGAAATTGACTTACAGATATTAATAGCCCAGTCTCTGTGCTGCTGAGTACATTCTCAAAGGCTTGCAGAAAAGGGGCTGTCTGCCCTGTGTTCTATTCACTGTTCTGTCTGTGGTTGTAGTTTGATTCCTTTTAACATAAGCTGTACAGTGGAGGTGACTTTTGCTTGCTGGTGGTCATGGGTAAGGCAATTATGAAGTCTGACATTATTCTTGGAATGATTTTAAGCAAAATATCATAGTTCATCAAAATCTGTCTGCAAAACGCCAACAAGTTAATAGTCATTTATGTACAGAAGGAAAAAATTATGGCTGCCAGACCACCTTCATGTGGGAGATTTGGCCATAAATTTTAAGTATCCATTGTGAGAATTATATTATGTGTAAGGAAATCAGCATCCTGCAGTTTTACAAGTGGGCCTTAGAAGGGCATAATGCACAAAGGCACAGTATGAACAGAGAGACTTAAGAAATGTAAGCAGAACAGGCAAATAAAAAGGCATTTCTGAAACTTCTGGCGCCTCCTACAAGGCTCTTAGGAATGGGCCTAGTTCTTAAAGCATATTTTTTAAAAAGACAAAATGGTGATGTGAGGTCCTGAATGTTTTAAACACAAAATTGCTACCAGTTTTGAGCACTTTCTGTGTGCTGTCTTACATGGTCATCTAAAGTCGGTTTCCGAAGAGCTTCATGAGATGTAGATACTGATAAGGAAACAGGTTTAGTGAGAGGCTGGTAACTTGCCCAAGGTCTTAATCTGGTAGGAGCTGACTAGCCTGTAGCAGGCTCTTGTACCAAACCAGAAAGCTAGTTACCTGAAGGTAGACAACTTACAGAACCATCCCCCACTGGACAGAAGAGTTATGAAAAGGTGCCTGCCCCTCCATGTCCACGTGGCCCCCCAGGGAATATTCAGCCTCAAGACTTCCTGGAGTGCAGAGAGCATCTTTGTAACAAGAGACCGGTGCCCCTTCCTCCAGGCAGACACAGCCCCGAACCAGGGCATAAGGCTTGATGAGCAGTAGGCTGAGTTTTAGCAGTAATTCTTGCCTGACTCCCTGTCTCAGTTCCAGCTGTTACAACAAAAATACCATAGACTCAGTGGATTAAACAACAGAAATCTATGTCTTACAGTTCTGGAGGCTGCGAAGCTCAAGATCAAGTTGCCAGCCAGTTCCTGATGAGGGTCCTCTTCCTGTTCATGTCTTCATAGGACAGTCTCTTCTAAGAGCACTAATTTCATTCAGGAGTGTTGGGAAAATAGAATAATTTAATCAGTCTCCCCTCGCCTCAGGGCCAGTTGGGGGTAGTTCAGCGCATCCTTTGTAAACAAATTGTGTGTGGGGGGGTGGAGTTAGGGCGCATGTGTGGTGCCATGGCTTAGCTGACATCTGCCTCAGGCGTCCAGCTGCGTGGCCATGCTCTCAAACCTACGGCTTCCAAGGACCTGTTTGCCAGTTACCTAGCTCATAGACCTGCGTGTGAGGGGTCTGGTGACCCAGACTGGCATGTGAGGGATCTGGGGACCCAGCCTGGTATGTGAAGGGTTTGTGACCCAGTCTGGACAATGGGCTTGAGGGGTCTGGGAGCTCCAGACCCACCCTAGCTCGACAATTGGCCCAGTTGGCAGGATTATGGGCAGGTAAAAGAGCGTGACAATTGGCATAGTCTGGAGCTAAAAGCCCTTGGAAGAAGGAGGAAATGTGGCTACTCTTGAATATGCTATACCCTATGGCCACCTTCCTGTTGATCGGGATCTGGTTGCCGCACACTGTACTGCAAGACAGCATAGACCAGGCACTACAACACAAAATCCCTTGGGAAGGGGAGGAAATGTTGCTGTCCTTGAGTGTGTGGTGCCTGGTGGACACTTTTCTGCTGACCGGAGCCTGGCTGCTGCTCACTATGCTACAAACTGATTGAGATTTGCAGCAGAAAGCAGAGTTGTTGGAAGCACGGATAAATGTCCTGGAGGACAACATGCAGTGACTGTCCACTCCTGCCTCTCACACCAGGGAAGACGACCAACCCAGTGGTGAGTTGGGGGAGAATGTGCATCTCCAGGAATGACCTGTTGTGCACAAGAAATTGAGACAGTAAAGCAGCAGAAACAGGGAGAGCCCCTGGCTGCTGCACCTCTGAGATCTAGGGGTGGGTGGTGTAACGTGCTCTACAGACTATGTAGTAAATGCATGTTGCGTTTGTCTGAGGGCAAAAGGCTCAGAGGGTGCCACTTAAACCCGATGGCTGGCCATGAACCTGAGAAAAGAGTGCCACATGCAGATGGGCAGATGACCCGAGATTGGGTGCCACTGCAGAATTTCAAGTATGTTTTCACCTGGTAAAAAGGTGGAAAAGTTAGTCTCTGTCACTACATGCCTGCCTCTGTGGCAGCGGTTACAGGAGAGCCACACATATGCACAGGAGCAGGGCAGCCACTCCTTGATGGACTGGGCGAATGCAGCTCCTTGAAGTATGCAGGCAATTGCTGCTGGACTGCCTTAGACTGAGTAGCCAGTGTAAGCCGAGCTGATTGAAGTAATTCAAAAGCCAAAATGTAAAAGGAAAGCAGAGCATAAATATTTGGAAAATTTGCAGCCTGGCCATGCAGCAGAGAAGAGGAGAGCAGGAGAAAAACTGCAAGGGTGAAGCAGATAAACTGTTTGCTAAAGACATTATCTTGGAAATGAGGCAGCCAGATGCTAAGAGCCAAGACAATGGGGAAAAAAGCCCTAAAGGCATTTGAGAAGTCTGGAAGGGTGCCACACCCATCACAGGCCCTGTGGGCATTTGAGAAGTTTGGGAGAGTGCCCCTCCCATCCTAGGAGGACTGAGTTGTCCTGGAGGGCAGACCTGAAGTGTCATTGCCCTCAGCAAACTGCTCCCTGCATCTCAGCCACTCTGGCTGGAGCAATCCTGCCTCAGCACCTCCGAAGAAAAAAAGTCAAAAACCTTGGTGGTGTTCATGTTGTGTTAAGTTTGCAGGCTGGCAGTATGTGAGAGCAGTGGAGGCATGGCAGCCTCCACCTAGATTTCAGAAGATGTATGAATAAGCTGGGGGACTCAGGCAGAGACCTGTTGCAGGGGTGGAGCTGCTGCAGAGATCATCTACAGAGAAATGTGAAGC
>NW_007736949.1:57225-59893 GCF_000696425.1 Galeopterus variegatus
GTGTCATTGCCCTCAGCAAACTGCTCCCTGCATCTCAGCCACTCTGGCTGGAGCAATCCTGCCTCAGCACCTCCGAAGAAAAAAAGTCAAAAACCTTGGTGGTGTTCATGTTGTGTTAAGTTTGCAGGCCGGCAGTATGTGAGAGCAGTGGAGGCATGGCAGCCTCCACCTAGATTTCAGAAGATGTATGAATAAGCTGGGGGACTCAGGCAGAGACTTGTTGCAGGGGTGGAGCTGCTGCAGAGATCATCTACAGAGAAATGTGAAGCAGAAAAGTGGGGTCAGAGCCCCCGCAGAGAACCCCCACTGAGGAAATGTCTAGTGGAGCCAGGATGGCAAGACTGCCGCCAGGAGCCCAGAACCATGGGACTGCTGGCAACATGCAACACCAGTCTGGAGTAGCTGCAGGCACCAGGGTAGCTCAATGAGCTGCACTTGGCAGAGCTGTAGGAGCGAGGTTGCCTAATGCTTTGGGGATCCAGGTGCCCCAGTGTCCTTAACATTTGCCCTGTTTGAGTTTTGGATTTATTTGGGGACTGTTTTTCCTTTTTCTATTCCTCCCTTCTGGAATGGGAATCTGTACCCAATGTCTGCCCCACTGTATCTTGGAAGTAGATAAACTTGTTTTCGACTCTTTACAGGTTCACGGCTGAAAGGAGTTTTGCCTTTAGTCTCAGATGAGACTGCGCTTTTGAGTTGGTGCTGCAACAAGCTAAAGACTTTTGGGACTGGGATGGAACGTGTAATATGTAAATGTAAGGGTCATTTATCCTCACTAAGGGAACATTGCAGAAGATTCTGAATGCGTAGATCGTATGGTGAGGGACCCTGAAGGGGTAGATTGTTGGGAAAATAGAATAGTGTGGTGAGGGCCCTCACCTGGGGTCCTGTTGGGTGTGGTTCAGCATTCTTTGTAAGCAAATTTTGTGTGTGTGTGTGTGGAGTTAGTGTGCATGCGTGTCTATGTGTCTTTTTAGTTTTGTTGCTATTCTTGTGTTCTTCACAAAGAGAGAGGTGTGTGTCTGCCTTAGGCATCCACCTGGTGCAGCCATGCTTTCCAACCTATGGCTTCCAAGGACCTTTTGGCCAGTTACCTAGCTCATAGACGTGCGTGAAGGTGTCTGGTGGCCCAAGCTGGTGTATGTGGGGTCTGGTGACCCAGTCTGGCATATGAAGGGTTTGTGACCCAGTCTGTGAATGGGCTTGAGGGGTTCTGGGAGCTCCAGACCCAGCCCTAATTCAACAATTGGCCCAGTTGGCAGGATTACCGGCAGGTAAAAGAGCCCGACAACTAGTGTGGTTGTGTAGCGAGACAATTGACGTCACAAACAGGATTAAGAGCGCTACAACTGGGCCGGCCTGGTGGCGCACTGCTATAGTGNCTCACCTGGGGTCCTGTTGGGTGTGGTTCAGCATTCTTTGTAAGCAAATTTTGTGTGTGTGGAGTTAGTGTGCATGCATGTCTATGTGTCTTTTTAGTTTTGTTGCTATTCTTGTGTTCTTCACAAAGAGAGAGGTGGGTGTCTGCCTTAGGCGTCCACCTGGTGCAGCCATGCTTTCCAACCTATGGCTTCCAAGGACCTTTTGGCCAGTTACCTAGCTCATAGACGTGCGTGAAGGTGTCTGGTGGCCCAAGCTGGTGTATGTGGGGTCTGGTGACCCAGTCTGGCATATGAAGGGTTTGTGACCCAGTCTGTGAATGGGCTTGAGGGGTTCTGGGAGCTCCAGACCCAGCCCTAATTCAACAATTGGCCCAGTTGGCAGGATTACCGGCAGGTAAAAGAGCCCGACAACTAGTGTGGCTGTGTAGCGAGACAATTGACGTCACAAACAGGATTAAGAGCGCTACAACTGGGCCGGCCTGGTGGCGCACTGCTATAGTGCGCCGCTTGGGAAGCGTGGTGGCGCTCCCGCCGAGGGTTCGGATCCCACATACAGACCGGTTTCCGCTCACTGGCTGAGCGAGGTGTAGGAGCAACGCCGAGGGTTGCGATCCCGTTGCCGGTCCCGGTCCGGTATGGGCGTGACAGTGAGGGTTGCAATCCGTTGCCGGACATGAAAAAAGACAAAAAGGGAAAAAAAAAAAAAGAGCGCTACAACTGGTGATTCAACAGGATGCCAACATTAGCCATTGCTCCACATATGCTATAACAAATTACCACAAATTTAGAGGATTTAACCAGCACAATTTTATTATCTTATAGTTCTGAAGATCAGAAGTCCAAAATTAAAATTACCAGGTGAAGATCAAGGTGTTGGTCTGGCTGTGTTACACTTCTGGAGGCTCTAGGGAAAAATTCATTTCTTACCTTTTCTGGCTTCTGGAGGCTGCCTGCATTCCTTGGCTCATGGCCCCTTCTGGCAATCACATCACTGTGACCTCCGCTTCCATCATCACATCTCTTGGTCAGATTCTCACTCTTCCGTGTACAAGGACCATTGTGATTAATTGGACATGCCTAATAATCCAAAATAATCTGTCCATGTCATGATCATTATTTTCATCACATCTTCAAAGTCCTTTTTGCCGTGGAGGTATTGTGTTCACAGGTTCTGAAGATTAGGATGAAGACATTTTGGGTGGACATTATCTGTCTGCCACAGCTACTTCGTGCATCTTATACCCAATTTGTTTAGAAAAAAATGGGTGTTGGAGTCCAGTCAGACC
>NW_007736949.1:61215-62610 GCF_000696425.1 Galeopterus variegatus
GGAACAGGCCCAGCTGCTGCAGTAAGAGCCCTGTTCTGTGCTGATGACGGGCACAGGTCTGTCAACACGAACACTTAAGTCTGTGCGCATATTTTGAAAAACTTAAACAGGAAAACAATTTGAGAATGATAAATGCGATTGTCCCCTTTTCCCCACCCCTCCAACACACACGTCCACACGTACACCTACACTCACATACATACACATGCACACAGTCAAGAGTGTATGAAGAAGAATCCCTTGAAGCCCAGAGCAGAAGTGAATTGCCAGGACAAAAGGAATAATGCCTTTGTTGAGGCCATTTCTAGAAGCTCTGAGCTTTGGACAAGAACAATTCTTGGCTTACAGACCTTTGTCTTCAGAGTTAATAATCTAAAGTATGATTATTAAGTAGTGAAGTTAGTTTCTAACAGTCTTGCCAGAAATTCTACGTCTGATGATTGTTGAATATTCGTTTGGTCATTGAACTTAGATGTATGAAGTTCAATAAATATCATTAAGTGATCAGAGTTTTCATACATGAGAAGTAAATGTTAAACCCAAGGATCATACAGTAAATATAGATGTATGCTTTTACAAAATAGATCGTTCCTGAAGTATTATGTGAGTTCGATTTTTTTAAAACAAAGTTATTACTAATGCCCTGAAAGATTTGAGTGTTTTAAGCCTCCTTGCAGTAAATCTTTACTATAACCAATATATTTCAAAACAG
This sequence comes from Galeopterus variegatus, assembly GCF_000696425.1. NCBI lineage: Eukaryota > Metazoa > Chordata > Mammalia > Dermoptera > Cynocephalidae > Galeopterus > Galeopterus variegatus. Next base: position 61,928 of record NW_007736949.1, read on the forward strand.
AAATCGAAGTAGTGTTGACGCAAGATTAGACAAACAGATTAATGGAAACAAATAGAAGGTCCAGATTCAAAACCATGAACATATGAAAATTTGATCTATAACAGAAGTGGTTTTGCAGATCAGCTGGAGAAAGTCATCTTTTCAATAAATGGTGCTGCTATTACTGGTTGGCCCTATAGGGAAAACTGTATTTACATCACACACAAAAATTTATTTCAAGGGCATAAAGTTGTAAATGTGGAAAGTAAATTTCAAGAATGGGGGAATAAAACATAGGAAAAATTTATTACTTTGAAGTAGCATGACAGTTTTAAAATACCACACATACAGAAGGTATTGATAAATTCTTCCTCATTAAAATGTAAAACATAGGTTTATCAAAGATCATTTTTAAAAAGTGAAAAGATAAGCCACAGTCTGGGAGAAGATATTTACAAACCATAAATCAACAAATCAATTAGAATAAAACATCATTTTATATATAACAGTTATATAATAGAAAAAATATGCATATTATAAAAAATGTAGTTTTAGAAGCCAAATATTTTTAAAGGAGCTTATAAGTGCTAAAATTATCTATAAACTAATTTATTTTATACTAATAAAGTGAAAATTAAGCTCTACTTGTTTTGGTTTATATGTTCTATTGCCTATGAAACATTAATATATATATATATATATAT
>NW_007736949.1:63442-64743 GCF_000696425.1 Galeopterus variegatus
GGCGGGAGTGCCGCCGCGCTCCCAAGCGGTGCACTGTAGCAGTGCGCCACCGGGCTGGCCCGAAACATTGATATTTTTGAATTGTGGTTATGAGAAGTATTTTAAAATACTACCATTTAGCTCAAATTTTCTACATAAAAAATTACTAATTCACTTTCAGCATTGCTGCTGCTTTTTACCTGTGTTGTTCGTGTAGGCTCAAGTTACTTGCATTGCCACAGGCCTTCCTCAGCCTTTCCTTCCAGTTGATTTCTGAACACATGGTTGACAAAACTGATTCAGAGCTCTCAAAGCCACAAGTTTATCAGTCATACTTATAATAGTATTTTTAAGCCTTCCCATGTGCTTTACATTGTGTTAAGCACTTTGTATGGATTATCCCTTTTATTTCTTGACAAACCGATGAGATAGGTGCTATTTTTAACACCCCTGCTCTACAGATGAGAGAGCTAAAACACTCTCTGTAATAATTCGCCTGCAATGAAACATCTAATAAGTTTGATTTTTTAAAGGATTTTTGGTCCAGGAAATATAAAAACTATCATTGCTCTTCTATGCGACATCTTTCTGTGATGGAACTAAGAGCAAATGCTAAAAGATGCTGCCTTCTAAATTACATTTGTTTGCTCGATTTGACTTATTTTCTTTGCATAACTGTTGATGGGCCCTGAGACACACTGAAATATTTCTGATTTTTAAAAAATATTAAGGCCAAGTTGTAAAAGTGATGTTTTCTAATTCAAGTAGCTAATAGGTGACCTCTTACAGAGGCTTGTGTTTCCGATTACTTCTCTGAATTGACCACAGAAATGGGAGCAAAGGATAATGGCATATCTTGCTCCTCCCTGACTTCTTCAGGTTGGCGATCAAATTGAGTTCTTTTAATACTGGTCATTTAAAAACGAAAAGAGGTGCACCAGACAAAGGAGAGCGAAGAACGTGCCGTGTTCCTCCCCTCCTCCAGGTATTTCCAATGGATGGAGGTTCAGCTGATATATCCCATTGCTGTTGTGCCTGTTGCTAAATTATTGAAATTAGTCCATATTGGTTGGATAATAGTCACTTCCCTGAGGCCTGCTCCCCAACCCAGTGCCTTCTGGTACCCATCCTCCATGCCCCTTTCCCATGGGCCCCCTGAACTCCCCATTATCCAACTTAAGAGTTAAGGGCTGGCGCAGCAGAGGTATCTGGATCCTCGATCTTGAGCTACCATCAACATCTATTCTGATTCGTTGATGCTCATGTGGCACCGCTTGTTAAATATGTTGATTACCACCCCCACCCCTCCCATTTTTCATCCT
>NW_007736949.1:65030-69876 GCF_000696425.1 Galeopterus variegatus
GGCTTGTGTTTCCGATTACTTCTCTGAATTGACCACAGAAATGGGAGCAAAGGATAATGGCGTATCCTGCTCCTCCCTGACTTCTTCAGGTTGGCGATCAAATTGAGTTCTTTTAATACTGGTCATTTAAAAAGGAAAAGAGGTGCACCAGACAAAGGAGAGCGAAGAACATGCCGTGTTCCTCCCCTCCTCCAGGTATTTCCAATGGATGGAGGTTCAGCTGATATATCCCATTGCTGTTGTGCCTGTTGCTAAATTATTGAAATTAGTCCATATTGGTTGGATAATAGTCACTTCCCTGAGGCCTGCTCCCCAACCCAGTGCCTTCTGGTACCCATCCTCCATGCCCCTTTCCCATGGGCCCCCTGAACTCCCCCATTATCCAACTTAAGAGTTAAGGGCTGGCGCAGCAGAGGTATCTGGATCCTCGATCTTGAGCTATCATCAACATCTATTCTGATTCGTTGATGCCCATGTGGCACCGCTTGTTAAATATGTTGATTACCACCCCCACCCCTCCCATTTTTCATCCTGAGCCCACCATCTCTGGTGGTTGGTTTAAAGGAACAAACCATAGGTTTGAAATAGGAATTAATGGCTATCTGCATACATGTGTCCAGCTCAGCCCTCACATATTGCTTCTGCAGATCCATCAAGAATTTCTTCGTCACTAGGATTCCTGTTCCCTGCTGGTTCATCCCCATTCACTAAAGCAGTTCAGAAGTGAGGCTCTGTATTCATTGCCTTATTTCTCCCTATGAACCACCCAGAAGCAGGATTTTAATTATTATTAGCTCAACTGATTTATCTTGCACCAAAAGAACTAATTTGCTGATGTTTATAAAGTTTAATCTCTGTGCTATACCAAAACCCAGGCAGTAGTTTTTTTGTTTCTCCTTCTTATAAAGGGAGATGACCATGTTCTTTGGGAAATTTTTTAGTCTCCCCCATCTCTCATGGTAAAATCATTAAAAAAAAAAAAGAAAAGAAAAAAAGGAGGCATCTCTACTATGAAACAGAAATGGATCAGCTCTATCAGAAAAAGAGGCAGTGTTCTAGGATGACAGGAGCCATCCATAGAAAGCAAAACTGCTGGATGAGGCTCCAGTGGGCTCTAATGGTCTCCAATCTCACAAGTGAATGAAAATGCTCATTGTGGTACATATTTTATGTGACAATTTGGCCTGGTTGTTTGGCCAAACACCAGTCTAGATGTTCTGAAGGTATTTTTTAGATGTGATTAACATTTAAATTATTAGATATTGAGTAAGCCACCTTCATCATGTGGGTGGACCTCATCCAATCAGTTGAAGGCCTTAAGAGAAAGACTGAAGTTCCCTGAAGAGGAAAGAATTCTGCCTGAAGTCTGCCTTTGGACTCAAGACCATAACTCACCTCCTGCCAGAATTTTCGGCTCGTAGGCCTGTCCTGCAGATTTCAGACTTGTCAGCCCCCATCATCACATGAGTCAATTCCTTAAAACAAATCTCTCTCTCCAATATATCCTACTGGTTCTGTTTCTCTGGAAAACACTGACTAATACACTTACCCACAGAGGAATTATGTTAAAAAAGAGTGATTACTTTTTAAAAATTATGTCAAGTTTTTGCTGTTTAAAGTATGAAAAACATAATTTTGAGAATATTGATAAGCAGATTCTAATTATTATTTATGATGTAAGATGACTTTTATCCTTCACAAAGGGCCAGGACTAAACCTGTTTGGTTACACGAAAAAGCAACAGCTTTGGCCTGCTTTGGGGACAGCCTGCTAGCACTTGACTCCTTATGATGTAAGATGACTTTTATCCTTCACAAAGGGCCAGGACTAAACCTGTTTGGTTACACAAAAAAGCAACAGCTTTGGCCTGCTTTGGGGACAGCCTGCTAGCACTTGACTCCAAGACCAGCTGATATTTTCTGCTATTAGCAAGAAATGTCCCTGTATATATTAGCTCAACTAATTTATCCTGCACCGAAAGAAACAATTTGCTGATATTTATAAAGTTTTATCTCTGTGCTATACCAAGACCCAGCAAGTCCATTAAGGCAAAATTTACAGATATGAAACTCTTACCCGAAGAGGCATCAGCCATATTATTAAAACTGTATAGATGTTGAAGTGCTTTTTATTCTTCTATGCTATTTAAGTAAATTGTGAATTTCGTTTGGAAACAGTTATAAGAATAGTATACAAAAGCAATACGTATACTTAAGTGTTCTGTTTTCCAATTACAACTACGAAATAATCTTTCAATAAAAATAATATTATTATATGACTAGCATATGGTGAGCTCAGGATTCAAAATCAGACAGTCTGATTCTAGAGCCTGCTTATGTTGGGTGGATACAAAGAAAGATTAATCAAAGTTAAGATCTCTCTCTCTCTCCTGGTGGTAGAATCCGACCATATTTCCATGGGACATGTGCCTTTCTGAGAACATCTGTTAGAAAACTGAGATTCCAGGTCTATCCTAACACTTAAGGTTTCCTTAATTGAGTTCTCCTTGAAATTTAACAAGTCTGACTAAAACAACTCACAAGTACCTAAGGAAACCTTTCATATCATCAGCAAATATTGAACAAAATGATGATGTGTTCACTTTAACATACACAAATGTATCACATAAATCAATATTCTTTCTTGATTCACAAAGAATATTTATATTTTATACAACATGCCGCATTTGAAAATGATTTCATTTTCTGTTCCACATTGCAGCCCTTCATCAAGAGAACAAAGTAGATGTGTGCTTCATTAAGAACACAATCTATGTACTCTTTCCACCTTTGTTTAAAGCAAACAAACAGTACATCATATTCGTAGGCTTATATATTCTTAGGTCTCTGTTAAGGAATTTCAAGATTTTTCCAAGTTCTTAATTTAATCCTGAATTAAAACATCCTGTCTTCAACCCTCATCTTCTTGTGATAATTATTCTGCTTATGGTACACAATACTGCAGGTAGAGACTATTAAATACATTGATTTTCTCATCTATAACAAAACCATTTTTTAAATTTTTCAGTAATTCTGTTCTTTAAAATTTTGTCTTTCTCTTTTTTTAATTGTGGGAACTCTGATACTATTGGCTCTTGATCTAATGCTTACAAGAGAATATTTGATAAGTTGATGGCAGTTTTAGAATCCTTTAAACATTTGATAAGTTTTCTGTATAATTTCTTCATGTATTCTTATTTGTTTGGTTTTTATACTTTTGGTATAAAATCGAAAACTTGTGGTGTTGAATTTTATGACACTGGCACAACTCCTCCTCCAGAGTTCTAGTATAGACTTTGCTATACTCTTATTTCTGGGGCATAAAATAGGAATTTAGCAGTGCAACATGGCCTTGATATTTAAAGTTTATATTTGGATCAGTATTACAATTTAAAAACTTTTTATTAGACAAATAAGATTGAAGATCTTAAATTTATTTTATCATTTATTATAAATATACTGGCAAAATCTGGAACTTCATTTTATTATAATTTTTTAAGGTTCAACATCAGTTTGATCAACTTTGTTCTATTTGCCTAAGTATGTTCTGATGGAAATAGCACTGGGCTGGAAGTCAGGAAATTCAGATTCTAGTCAAAACACTGCCATTTAGATGCTCTGTGATCCTGGCCTGAGTTTGGACCAGGTCAGAGGTTTCCAAATTTTTTAAGGCTAACATTATATGTTTAAACAAAATCTTACAATATGACAATCAGAACACATCATCTGAAAAACAGTGGAATGTATTATTTTTATTAAGTTGCTGTACAATTCTAGGACAATACAGTTTACTTGATGAAGCAAGTAAATATTAGAGACTGGAGAGATACGTTTTCAATTGTTTGGAATGACTGTGTTGCTCTTCATGGCTATTTAATTTACGAGCACAGAAATTATAAGATAAGAAAGCAACTTGTAAACGAATTTTGCAGATAGACTTATAAAAATTTTCTTTTTTTTTTTTTGTCTTTTTTCCGTGTCCGGCAACGGATCGCAACCCTCAGTGTNGAGCGCCGCCGCGCTTCCCAAGCGGCGCACTATCCAGTGCGCCACTGGGCCGGCCCCTATAAAAATTTTCTATCAGCATATGTACCTCTGTCATCTCTATCGATATGTATATTAATGATTTAGTAAAAATAAAATAAATTTTACAGATGCAGTTTTCAAAAGTCCATACTTTAAATGGGAACAATCCTGAATGATGACACTGTAATCAGGTATTTAGACTTTGTATAAAATAAACAAACATAAATATTTTTATTTTCTTCTTAAATCCCATACATGAGAAAGTTTATTACCATTTCTTCTTTCGTCCTTTGGGAAATGCTCTGAAAGAACTTGGTTGTACATCCCAGTTGATTTTAGACAGGCCATTTCATCTGTAACTCAGAACCCACTGCCAAGAGACAGAATGACACTCTTCTGTGCTACAGACAAACAGAATGTCAGTATCCACCTCATCTTTTCGTGCGCACTCTCTGAAGTCTAGCTATGACCAGCACCCACTCATGTCTTAGGGCACTTCCCCTTTGGTGACCTCCATTCTCTAGGGACCTGTCCCCTACAGCCATTTCCAACCTGTGGCCTCTTTTTGCTGGAAACCTCCCTACTACCCTCTCCTGTCTTCAATTTCCTAGCAAAACTTGAATGTCTTCCAGGCCTGCTCCTTCACACTGAAATTTCAGGCCCATCCTTGCTCCCCGCCTTGGGTGATCCTCCACAGGCACAAGCCTTGGCCTGGCCTCGCTCTCACCCAGGTCTCCCCTGCACCTCACTGCCCTGACCTGAGCCCCACAGAAACAGCCCCACTCCCTCCTGGCTCCTGTCCCCACCAACATCCAGTGTCC
>NW_007736949.1:71196-73501 GCF_000696425.1 Galeopterus variegatus
GAGCCCCACAGAAACAGCCCCACTCCCTCCTGGCTCCTGTCCCCACCAACATCCAGTGTCCCATTAAGGCAGCATCACTTACAATTATGGCTTTGCTTTTTTGGGTGAATTCTTAATGAAAGATGGAGATTTTTTTTTAAAGTAAATTTATCATGGTTTAGGCTTGAATTCTTCTTTTAATCCACAGAAGGACAGAGACACCCCCCCACCCCCCAAAATCGTTTTCTCCTTTTTTCCCCATCTGGTCTCCAAATCAGCTAAAATTTCATAAAAAGCTTGATTTTCTTTGACCATTTTGTATAAATCATCTTTGGCAGAACTTAACCCATGCTCAGGTAACAGTTCTGGACCCTATTTTATGTGTACATTGAATTAATTAGCACTTAATTTAATAATTTTATTCCTGGTGTCTTAATGAATAATTCATACACAGTGCTAGGATTGAAAGGATCTTCAAATGAGGTAGGTGGGCAAACATCTGAAACTACTAGAGTAGCTATTCCTTAATTTATTCTTTCATTGTTTGATGAAACAACATTTATAAAGCATTTACTCTCTATAGGATTTCATAAGGGAAAAGTTTACAATCTAACAAACAGGCCAAAATAATAAAAGCTCATACAAATATGTGTTTTCCTCTCCTTATGTGGTTGTCATATATATGCTTGTGTTTGTCTTCTTGCAGAAAGGACAAAATCCCTTTTAAGTATACTGTTTTCACAAAATTATGAAAAGTGTTTTATGGTGTAATTCCACATAAAAGCTTCAGTTCTTACACTGTAAAATATAGTATTATACCTTAAATCCTAAACATTCTTGCTTGTGAGCTGAAAATTAAGAATCAGGATCCAGTCAAGCCTTTCCAATTTCTTTTGGAACAGGTGCTGGGGCAAAGCTGTGAAAACAGAAAGCTGAGCGCCAAGAATTCCCATGGCCTTCAGGAGTGGAACAGACAAAACCAAAGGGTGGTCCAGTGTTCACTGCCAAGTGACATAGCTCGCTCTAATCACTGTGTATTTTGAAAGCAAATGCACTGGAATAACGAAACTTTTTTCCTTTATTTTTATATTTTGAAAAATAGGAGCTATGACAGTTGTGAGAATTTTCTGTTTTGGAAAGAGGAATTTGGGGGAGGGCTCTGAAGCTGCAATTTTCATTAGGAAAGCAAAAGAAGAGCTCTGAATGCCCAGTCTCCCTGGACTCAGCAGCCGGAGGGTACTCACGGGAAGGGGGTCTCAGTGTGCTGCTGCACAGGCTGGCTCCCTGTGTCTGCCATCACCCTGGGGACTATGCCCTTTTCTGATGTCATGACCCTCTGGGCACTGCCCCCCATGCTACTGGAGCCCTCTGGGTCCCAGCTGCAGAGGGTCCGTGCTCGTGAGCCCCCNCCCCCATGCTACTGGAGCCCTCTGGGTCCCAGCTGCAGAGGGTCCGTGCTCGTGAGCCCCCAACCTTGTTTTGCTCCTTTGGCCAGTCAGCTAACATCTCTGGGACTCAGCTTCCTTGTCTAAACACAGGATCCATAACAACAGGCCCACCTACAGGGCCCAATAAGAGAACATGTAAAAGGTTCTTTTAAAAGCAGAAATCAAGGTGAAAATAGGTATTTTAAATGGCATTGTGAACTACTGGTCAATACAATTAGACGTGATTGGAAGTTTGAGAGAGACTTGGGGAGAGAGAGAGAGAGGTATCATGAACACAAGAAAGATATTAAGAAGAACTGTAACAGAGATGAGACCAAAACAAAATAAAAATAAAAGGAAATGAAGAGGAAAGATGGACAAGAATTCAGAAATGTGAGGCTAGCTCTAATACTGTCTGTCTGTATGCAGGTTGTCTGGTTACAAATGACAAAACAAACTCTGAATGGCTATACAGGGTGAGGACCGTACACAACGCCGAGGGCTGGGAGTGTGAGGACAGAGGGGGAATTTAGTGATGTGGTGGGGACGGCAGGCACATCATAAACCCCGAATCAGGAGCCACTTCTCTTTACTTCTGCGCCTCAGACAGATGGGGACTAGAAGCGCAGGACACTGGTCCAGCTCAGGCTTCTGTTGCCTCCTGCGCAGACTAAACTGAAGAAGAGAAACAGCCCAGAGATCTTTTTTGCTGGAACTCCATGATTTCTTTTCTTTTAACTTTTGATTTTGAAAGAATTTAGACTTCTAGAAAAGCCGCACGAATAGTAGAGAGAGTTGCTGTACCCCTCACCCAGCTTCCCCTAATGTTAACATCTCATGTGACCATAGCACAATGATCAAAACCAGGACATTGACACAGTGACACAATATTGTTAAGA
>NW_007736949.1:74462-75197 GCF_000696425.1 Galeopterus variegatus
ACTTCAACTAAGAAAGGAGCCACAGGAATAGAAAGGAGGAAAGGGATTCCATAAATATTTTGGAAATTTGGCAGCCTCTGTGAGCTCCATGTCTGTAATATGGCTATCAAAGTGTTCATAGTAACCTTCCCACTGAAAAGAAAAACAAATGCTGTGTGTGTGTGTTTAAGCACCAAAATGCTGAAAATATAGTAAGGAAATATGAGGCCAAAATCCATGTAAAGTCAATAACCAGAAAGGTAAGCAAAACTGTGATGCTGAACCTAGCTTAATGTCTCCAGGCCTGGTGGGGGTGAAGGACAGAAGACAGAGCCCATCTCATGTAAAGTGGGGCAGTCTAACAAGTAAATTCCCAATATATCTAGGATCTCAAAGGGTCCTACTACATGTGTAAGGCTGCAAGAGTGAACTAATAATAAACCCTCTCTGCACCTTCTACTGCCCCAACCTCAGAGGATTGTGAGACTTGAAAGGAAAGTCATCTTGCATGGGAAAAACAGGATATGGAAAAAAATAATGAAGCCATCCCTGAGAAGGTGTAACCTCAAGCCTGTCCTGAGACAGATTTTATAGAAAAAATTCACATCTTCCAGGTGTGGAGTATACTAACATTTACAAAGCAAATGTATTTCACAGGGCCTAGCCTCCAAAGCCCTATAGTTTCAGGTATAATCTAATTTTTTTTTTTGTCTTTTTGTCTTTTTTCGTGACCGGCAACGGATCGCAACCCTCAGT
>NW_007736950.1:0-367 GCF_000696425.1 Galeopterus variegatus
GAAATGGAAAGAATTATCCAGATATTCATATGGAATAACAAAAGACCATGCATAGCCAAAGCAATGCTGAGCAAAAAAAATAAAACTGGAGACATAACACTACCTGCCTTTAAACTATACTATAAAGCTATAATAACCAAAACAGTATGGTACTGGCATAAAAACAGACACACCGATTAATGGAATAGAATAGAGAATCCAGAAATGAACCCACACACCTACAGCCATCTCATCTTTGACAAAGGCACCAAGCCTATACACTGGGGAAGAGACTGCCTCTTTAGCAAAGAGTGCTGGGAGAACTGTATATCAATATGCAGGAGAATGAAACTAGACCCATACCTTTCACCGTACACTAAAGTCAACT
>NW_007736950.1:1689-3564 GCF_000696425.1 Galeopterus variegatus
TCTACCATATGACCCAGCTATCCCACTGCTGGGAATATACCCAGAGGAATGTAAATCATCACGTCGAAGGTATACCTGTTCCCCAAGGTTTATCGCAGCACTCTTTACAATAGCCAAGAGTTGGAACCAGCCAAAATGTCCATCATTGGATAACTGGATACAGAAAAGGTGTTACATCTACACAATGGAATACTACTCAGCTATAAAAAAGAATGAAATATTGCCATTTGCAACGACATGGATTGACCTAGAGAAAATTATATTAAGTGAAACAAGTCAGGCACAGAAAGAGAGATACCACATGTTCTCATTTATGGGTGGGACCCCAAAATAAATAAATTCACACACACACACACACACGCACACACACACAGAAAGCTTAGTGAGCAGTAAATTGTTGACTGTATTTTGTAAATATATAACTCAGTTAACGGTTTTTAAAATTTATATTGACTTAAAAAAATATCTAGTTGACATTCAACCCTGAGGCCTGATTGGTGAGAATAGATTCCTCCACCCTCTCCCCCTTCTAGGTAGGTAAAAGGGTTGCTGTGGTTTTATTGGAGGGAGTAAATCCTAGATTGAAACAAATTATTAATATCTCCAATGAGCTGACCACTGAGAAAGATGACTGGCAGGGTGGGGCAGAAGAATTCAAAAGATTGAGGGGAATAAAAAGACTGGAACCCCATGGACAGATGAAAGCAATCATGTGAGTACTTTAGAAAGGAAAAGGAAAAATTCACTCCACTCACATTCCAAAGAAACCCAAAATCCTTGTGTAGATCCTCTCATGGATCTGACTGATCTGAAACCTCATCTCCTAATGTGCTCACAATGGTCCATCCAAACTGGAGTCCATGTTGCTTCTGCAGACACACCAAACATGCATTCGCCTCAAGCACTTCACAATTGCTGTTCCTGTTACAAAGAATACCATCCCCCAAGATTCTTAAATGGCTTGTTCTGTCACCTCAGTCAAGTCTTTGCTCAAATTCCAACCTACTTCAATCGCATCTTCCTTTTTGATAACACATAGTGATTAAGATAGAAAGATCCATGGTCATGCTCTCTGTCTGCGAATCTTCCTGTAACACACCCTGCCGTTTGGCTTTTCTATGTGCCAGTTTCCTCATCTGAACACTGGGAAGAATCAGAGAACCTGCCTCCAGAGAGCTTTTATGAGAATCAAATGTGCTAGTTCATGCAAAGCATTTGAAAACAACATTCAGCACATAGTAAGTGTTCAATCCATGGGAGTTGTGATTGTTATTATTTATTTGTATTTATAGCAGCTTTCACCACCTGAAAGTGCCTTCTAGATGATGTTTTAATTTGTTTGTTGTGTGTCATCCCCCACCAGATTGTAAGGATAGTGCGGGCAAGGACTCCACCTTATACACTGCAGTGTTTCCAGCTTCAAGACGGAAGTCCTCATTGGCACTGGATAAACACTTGTTGATTGAACCTGTAAGAAGTTGGGGCTGCTTGCAAGAACTGAGTCATAACTCCCCGTTCTCTATGGAAGGTAGACCCAGCATCCAATTTTGCAAAGATCCATTGACTTCCTACCTCATACCTTCTTACACCCCGTCTGGCTTACTCACCTGCCACAGATAGGTACTGATGGGGTTTGGATGTATTGTCCTCCCAGAACTCATGTGGAAATCTGATCCCCAGTGTGACAGTTTGAGTCATGGGGGCAGATCCCTCATGAATGGATTACTGCTCTCCCTAGGTGGGGGGAGCAATGAGTGAGTTCTTGCTCTAGTAGTTCTCATGACAGCTGGTTGTTTAAAAGACCCTGGCACCTCTGTGCTCTCTCTCTCTCTCTCTCTCTCTCTCTCTCTCTCTCTCTCTCTCTCTCTCTCTCTC
>NW_007736950.1:4430-7233 GCF_000696425.1 Galeopterus variegatus
GTGTGACAGTTTGAGTCATGGGGGCAGATCCCTCATGAATGGATTACTGCTCTCCCTAGGTGGGGGGAGCAATGAGTGAGTTCTTGCTCTAGTAGTTCTCATGACAGCTGGTTGTTTAAAAGACCCTGGCACCTCTGTGCTCTCTCTCTCTCTCTCTCTCTCTCTCTCTCTCTCTCTCTGTCTCTCTCTCTGTCTGTCTCTCTCTGTCTCTCTCTCTCTGTCTTGCTTCCTCTCACCATGTGATCTGCTTATACCTGCCAGCTGCCTGCTTGCTGCTTTCTGCCATGAGTAGCGAAGAAGCCTGAGCCCTGCACCAGATGCAGCTGTCCCAGAAATGTAAGCCAAATAAACCTCTGTTCTTTATAGATTACCCAGTCTCAGGTATTCTGTTATAGCAACACAAAACGGACTAATACAGGTACCTTGTCTACACCCAATTCTTGGTTGTGGCCAAAGCAGTGTGAAAGTTGTCAGAATCAAAATGGAGTCATGTACGTTAACTCTAACAAAAAATAAATAAAGTCAGGAGACTGAGAAGGGAGGACCCTCACGTATACATGCCTGTGATATAGAACTATCACAAAGACTCTCTTACATATATATGCCTATAACAAAAACTTTTGCCAAGGACTTCACACTGCAACTTGCTACATGAATCACAAGGACAGCTAGCCGGGTATACAAGAGCACTTGCCTGACATTCTCTCCACTAATGAACTAGCATCAACTCCTGCGATAAGCCCCTGTAACCAGTACTCTTTGTTTCAAAACAAATTATGTAAGGAGAAGCTTTTGAATGTTCTCGCCACAAAAAAAAATGATAAATGCATGAGGTGAAAGATACACTAACTACCCTGGCCCTATTATTATACAACATATATGTATCAAAGCATCAGATTGTACCCCATAAATACGTATAGTTACAAAGTATCAATTTAAACAAATAAATAACTTTAAAAATTATGCATACTTTTCTTTTTTGCCTTTAAAAACCTTGGTCTTCCTTTACCTCCCTGAATACTCACACAGTTTACTATGGCATATACATTCCTATTGCAATGGCCTATTCCCAAATAAAACATTTTCTTAGAGATTTGTCTCTATTATTTTTAACTTTGACAGCAACAATGGTCACTTCTCAGTTCCCCTTTTACTTGACCCATCAGCCGTGTCATACCGTTGATCTCTCTCCCCTCCTTGGCATACCCTTCCCCCTTGGTTTTCCACTCTGTCCTCAGCCTCCCTTGCTCACTCTCACTCTGCTCCCAGGCTGCCCTGGGGTCCATCCTTCAGTCCTTCTCTCCCCACTATTCTCTCATTCCCTTGGTGATTTCATCCACTCCTGATTCTGCTGTGAAGCCTTCACTTGGGCTTTTTTCTCACCTGGGATTCCTTTTCCCCCAGATAATGCCTTGGCTAATTCCCTCACCTCCTTCATTCTTTGTTGAAATGCCACCTTCTCAACGGAGGACTCTCCTAATCATTCTTTTAAAAAAATTGTATAAATTTAAGGTGCACGACATGATGTTTGATAAACATGTACATAGTGAAATGATTACTACAGGTAAGCAATTTAACATATGCATTATCTCACGTAGTTTTGTGTGTGGTAAAAGCACCTAAAATCTATTGTCTTAGAACATATCAAGTATACGATACAGTATTATTAACTATAGTCCTCACATTGTAATTTAGATCTCTATATTTCTTCATTCTACATAACTGCAACTTTATATCCTCTGACCTACATCTCCCCAATTCCCCCATCTCTTCCTCTGGTGACCATTTTATTCTCTGTTTCTATGTATTTGACTTCTTTTTAGATTCCACAAACATTCACATATGTAAGTGAGATTATACAGTATTTGCCTTTCTGTGCCTGGCTTATTTCTTTTTCAAGGCTGTATAGTATTCCATTGTGTGTGTGTGTGTGNGTGTGGTAAAAGCACCTAAAATCTATTGTCTTAGAACATATCAAGTATACGATACAGTATTTTTAACTATAGTCCTCACATTGTAATTTAGATCTCTATATTTCTTCATTCTACATAACTGCAACTTAATATCCTCTGAACTACATCTCCCCAATTCCCCCATATCTTCCTCTGGTGACCATCATTTTATTCTCTGTTTCTATGTATTTGACTTCTTTTTAGATTCCACAAACATTCACATATGTAAGTGAGATTATACAGTATTTGCCTTTCTGTGCCTGGCTTATTTCTTTTTCAAGGCTGTATAGTATTCCATTGTGTGTGTGTGTGTGTGTGTGTGTGTGTGTGTGTGTGTGTGTGTGTCACAGTTTTTTATCCATTCATCTGTTGGACACAAGCTGATTCCATATCTTGGCTATTGTAAGTAGTATTGTGCTCAATGTCTACTTATGGAGCACTTACTAGGTTGAATAAGGTTCAACTTGCTGGAGGTACAGAAGTGAGCAAGTCAGAAAAAAAAATCCTTGTCCTTGTGGATCATATGCTCCTATGTAGGGAGGTGGATTATAAACCAGTAAATGAGAGTTTCTCAATCTCAGCACCATTGACATGCTGGGGCCAAACCATCCTCTGCTGTGAGGTTCAACGTTTGTGCTTTGCAGGACGTTGAGCAGCATCCCTGGCTTTTACACACTGGATTCCAGTAGCACCTCTTTCCAGTTGTAGTAACCAAAAATGTATGTGGACATTGCCAAATGTCCTCTGGGGAACAAAGTCACCCCCAACTGGAAACCACTGTCATAAAAAGACAAATAGGATCATTTCACTCACTCAGTCATTCAACAAATTTTTATTGAGTGTGTGCTGTG
>NW_007736950.1:7564-16983 GCF_000696425.1 Galeopterus variegatus
ACAAATAGGATCATTTCACTCACTCAGTCATTCAACAAATTTTTATTGAGTGTGTGCTGTGGGCTGGGCACCATTCTATGTACCGAAGATGCAAAGAGTGAACCAGACAAAGACCCATCCTCACCCACGTGCCCATTTTACAGAAGAGGAAATCAGTTTTCAGAGAGATGAAATACATGCAGCTAAGCAGTGGCTGCAGTGGGAACATCTAAAACTCTTTTGCTCTCTGGTAACTCTGGGACGTGTTTTCTCAGCACAAAGACAGAGCCACTGTCCCTGGGAGGGAAGTATGCACAAGATCATCAACTTCTCAGTAATAAGTTTAGTAAGTCAGAAAGTTTCTTTGCAATCCCCAGGGCAGTCTTGTTTTGCCTGTTCCTAATGAGCTCAGAGGCCCTGGCCCCCAGAGGCTATCGAGAGGTTAGATGGAGGCCAATTACTCCACCCCCCCACTAGCCTCACCTGCTACAGATCCCAGCACCTCATAACTAGGGGGACTTGTTGGGATTCTCTCGGGCACTGGAAGAGTTTGCAGAATTCTCAACCTTGGGGAGCCACCAGGAGTTTGAACTTAATGAGGAATTTCTTAGTCTTAAAAGAATGGTTTGTTATGTTGAGCTAAATTGATTTGGGACTCCTGGAATTTCCATCTTCTGTGAGCAGGTGGGAGAAATCTCCCTGGACACCAGAGTCTTCAGAGGGAGGTTATTCGAGGGTGATTGGAACCAGCACCATTACATTTCTGTTGTGTCCCTTATCAAGTTATCTAACCTCTCAGTAGACACTGAACTTAATATTCAGTATTAACAACACTACGATGATTTCCTGAGTATAAAAATCATCTAGTTCCATGACTTTAATTGCCATCAATATGCTGATGACTCTACCAAATATATAACTACAGCGAAGTCCTCCACCATGACCCTTAAACCCGTGTATTACTCTCCTATACAGCTTCTCCACTTGGATATCTAACAGACGTCTCACAATTAACATAGTAAAACAGAACCACCACTTTATGTCCCCAAATCTGCTCTTCCTATAATTTTCCCCTAGCTCAAAGAAATGGCATCACTATCCAGCCAGGCCAAGAGCCTAAAACTTACCCTCAATACTAAATCACAATGGTTAAAGTCATGGAGTCACATGGCTGGGTTCAAGTCCTGGCTTCTCCATGTACTAGCTCTGTGGCTTTGGACAATGCTTTCTCTGTGCCTCAGTTTCCTTATCTTAAAATGGGGATGTATTAGAACCTACCTCATAGAGTTCTCATGAGGACCAAAGGAGATATGTATATATATATATGGCACAGGATAAACACAATGTGTTCGCTGTTGTTTTTGTTTTGTATTATATTACTGTTATTTCTCCCACAACCCATATGCTACCATTAGCAAGATTCTCTGGTTTCACCCTTGCCCTCTTACAGTTTAGTCTTCAAGCTGCAATTAGAGTGGTCTTTGAGAAACGTAATTCGGACCATGCCATGCCGTCATCAAAGCCCCCCAAAGGCTTCTTGTCTTGCTGACTATCGAACTCATACCCTTCACTGTGGCCAATGAGACCCACACGGTCTCCTCACTTCCTCCCTCTCCTCCTCACCTCCTGCTATTTATTCCTCATGCTCCACTCTGCTTCATTCTCATTAGGACTTTTTTCCAATGTGCAAACACGCCAAGTGCATCCAACCTCAAGGCTT
Source organism: Galeopterus variegatus (assembly GCF_000696425.1). Taxonomy (NCBI): domain Eukaryota; kingdom Metazoa; phylum Chordata; class Mammalia; order Dermoptera; family Cynocephalidae; genus Galeopterus; species Galeopterus variegatus. The sequence goes on from NW_007736950.1 coordinate 9,264, forward strand.
TTGCATGTGCTGTTCCCTTGGCTTGAAGATTCTCTTCTTAGGTCACTGCGTGGCTCATTCTGCCACTTAATTCATGTCTCAGCTCAATTGTCACCTCCATGCTGAAGCTATCCCTGGTCGGCCTGACTAAAGACAGAGGCTTTTTTCTATGCTCCTCACCCTACCCTATTCTTCTTCATGTGCTTATCACTACCTGAAATTTGAAAATATATTCATTTATTTACATAGTGTCCAAATCTCCAACTAGAATATTATATCCATGACTTCAGAGGTCTTGATTCTCTGATTTACAGTTGTTATTGAAATTCTAGTACATACAAATACTCAAAAAGTATTTGTTGAATAAGTTGATGATATAAAAATAAAACAAAAAATTATAAACTAAGTGTTATGAGTTGAATTCTGCCCCTGCCCCCTGCTGGGTTCATATGTTGATGTCCTAAACCCCAGGACCTCAGAATAGAAACTTACTTGGAAATACCGTTATTGAAAATGTAATTAGTTAAGATGAGGTCATCCTGAAGAACAGGGTCCCTAGTCCAATATAAATGATGTCCTGCATGGTGACTATTGTTAATAATAGTGTATTGTATATTTCAAAATTGATAAAAAGTAGATTTTAAATATTCTCATCACAAAGAGTGATAAATATGTGATGTGATGTATATGTTAATTTGCTTGATGTGACCATAGCACAATAAATATGCATACAGTCATCCCTTGACATCCATAGGGGATTGGTTCCATGACCCCTCATGAATAACAAAATCCACAGATGCTCAAGTACCTTATGTAAAATCATAAAACCATGTAGTATTTGCCTACAACTTACACACATTCTCCCACCTACTTTAAATCATCTCTAGATTGCTTATAATACTTCATACAATGTAAGTGCTACGTAAATAGTTGCTAGACTCTATTGGTTTTTTACTTGTATTATTTTTATTGTTGCATTGTTAATTTTTATTGTTTTTAAAAATTGATTATGCATACTCATGGGGCACAAGGCTGATGGTGACCACCTGTGCCCAAGATGTGATGGCCAGATCAATACTATCAGCATGCCCATTACCACAAATTGTGATTATTCTCCATGTCACCCACCCAATTAATCTCTGACCTCCCTCCGGCTCCCCCCTGTGCCATCCCACCCTGCAAACCCAGGTATGCTCTTTCCCTCTGCAAGTCCAACACACCACTGTGGTCTTTCTTTCCTTCCTTCTTTCTCTCTTGGCTCCCACTTATGAGGGAGGACGTGCAGTATTTTTACCTCCGTACCTGGCTTATTTCACTTAATTTTCTCCAAGCTCATCCATGTTGCTGTAAATGGCAGAATCTCATTCTTTCTTAGGACAGAGTAGTATTCCATGGTGTATATATACCACATTTTCCTTATCCAGTTGTCCATTGATGGACATTTAGGTTGGTTCCATATCTTGGTTGTTGTAAACAGAGCTGCAATGAACATGGGATTGTAGGTATCCCTTCAACATGATGATTTCCATTCCTCTGGGTATATACCCAGCAGTGGGACTGCTGGATCATATGGAAGATTTATCTGTAGTTGTTTGAGAAACCTCCATACTGTTTTCCATAGTGGTTGTATTAACTTATAATCCCACCAACAGTGTAGGAGTGTTCCTTTCTCTCCACATCCTCACTAGCATTTGTTATTCTCTGTCTTTTTGATTATAGCCAGTCTAACTGGGATGAGGTGATATCTTAACATGGTTTTATTTTGCATTTCCCTGAGGATTAGTAATGTTGAGCATTTCTTTTAAGTGCCTGTTGACCATTTGTATATCTTCTTTAGAAAACTGTTTATTCAGCTTCTTTGCCCATTTTTTAATTGGGTTATTTGGGTTTTTTACTGTGTAATTGCTTGAGTTCTTTTTATATTCTAGATATTAATCCCTTGTTGATGTATAGTTTGCAAATATTTTCTCCCACTCTGAGTGTTGTCATTTCACTCTGTTGATTGTTTACTTTGCTGTGCAGAAGATTTTTGGTTTGATATTATCCCATTTATTTATTTTTTCTTTCATTGCTTTTGCTTTTGGGCTCTTGTTCATAAAGTCCGTTCCCAGTCCTACTTCCTGAAATGCTTCCCCTATATTTTCTCTTAGTAGTTTTACAGTTTTAGATGTTATACTTAAGTCTTTAATCCATTTTGAGTTGATTTTGATATATGGTGAGAGGTGCAGGTCCAGTTTCATTCTTCTGCATATGGATATCCAGTTTTCCCAGAACCACTTATTGTGAAGGCAGTCTTTTCCCCAGTGTATGGTTTTTTTTTTTGCTTTTGTCAAATATTAATTGGCTATAAATCTGTGGGTTGATTTCTGGGTCCACCATTGTGTTCCACTGGTCTGAGTGTCTATTTTTTATGCCAGTACCATACTGTTTTGGTTACTATAGCTTTGTAGTATAGTTTAAAGTCAGGCAGTATTATGCCTCCAGCTTTAATTTTTTTGCTTAGGATTGCTTTGGCTATTCAGGGTCTTTTGTTGTTCTATATGAATGTTAACAGTGTTTTTTTCTATTTCTGTGAAGGATGCCATTGGTATTTTGACAGGGGTTGCATCAAATCTGTAGATTGCTTTGGGTAGTATGGACATTTTTGCAATGTTAATTCTTCTAATACAAAAGCATGGAATGTTCTGTCTTTTTCTGTCTCCTTTAATTTCTTTCAGTAATGGTTTGTAGTTATCCTTGTAGAGATCTTTCACCTCCTCGGTTAAATTGATTCCTAGGTTTATTGTTTTTTTGGTGACTATTGTAAGTGGGCTTACTTTCTTCATTTCTCTTTCTGTTAGTTCATTATTGGAGAATATAAATCCAACTGATTTGGGGTTGATTTTGTATTCTGTAATATTACTGAAATTCTTAACCCGTTCTAAGACTTTTTTGATGAAGTTTTTAGGTTTTTTCTATACATCGGATCATGTCGTCTGCAAATAGGGATAGTTTGACTTCATTTTTTCCAGTCTGGATGTCTTTTATTTCTTTCTCTTTTCTGATTGCTATGGCTACTACATCCAGTACGATGTTAAATAGGAGCAGTGGGAGTGGGCATCCTTGTCTTGTTCCTGTTCTTAAGGGAAAGGCCTTCAGTTTTTCCCCATTCAGGGTGATATTGGCAGTGGGCTTGTCATAGATGGCTTTTATTGTGTTGAGATACTTTCTTTCTATATCTTACTTGCTGAGAGTCTTTATCATGAAGGGATGTTACATTTTGTCAAATGTGTTTTTTGCAACTATTGAGATAATTATATGGTTTTGTTCTTTATTTTGTTGATGTGATATATGCATATGTTGAACCATCCTTGTGTCTCTGGGGTGAATCCCACTTGATCATGCTGTATAATCTTTTTGATGTGTTGCTATATTCTGATTGCTAGTATTTTATTAAGGATTTTTGCATCTATATTTATCAGAGATATTGGCCTGTAGTTTTCTTTTTTTGTTGTACCTTTGTCTGGTCTTGGTGTCAAGGTGATGCTGGCCTCGTAGAATGTGTTTGGGAGAATGGCCTCTGTTTTGATATTTTGGAATAGTTTCAAGAGAATGGTATTAATAATTCCTCTTTAAAGCTTTTACAGAATTCAGCAGTAAAGCCATCCAATCCTGGTCTTTTCTTCGTTGGAAGACTGCTGATTACTGCTTCAATCTCATTGCTTGTTATTGGTCTGTTCAGGTTTTCTATTTCTTCTTGGTGCAGTCTTGGTGGTTTGTATGTGTCCAAAAATTTATCCATTTCCTTTAGGTTTTCAAATTTCTTGGTGTATGGTTGTTTGTAATGGTCTCTAATGATTTCTCTTACTTCAGTGTAATCCATTGTAATGTCTCCTTTTTCATATCTGATATTTGTAATTTGGGTCTTCTTTCTTTTTTGTGTGTGTGTTAAACTAGTAGTTTGTCTATTTTATCTTCTCAAAAAAACAACTTTTTGTTTCATTTATCTTTTGTATTATTTTTTAGGTCTGTATATCATTTAGTCCTGCTCTAATCTTAATTATTTCTTTCTGTTTACTAACTTTGGGATTGGATTGTTCCTGTTTTTCTAGTTATTTTAGGTGCAGAGTTAGGTTGTTTACTTGAAATCTTTCTCTTTTTTTTTTTTTTTTTTTGATGTAAACATTTATTGCTATGAACTTCCCTCTTAATACTGCTTTTGCAGTATCCCACGGGTTTTGATATTATGTATTTACTTTTATTGTTTTCTAGAAACTTTTTGATTTCCTGTTTAATTTCTTCTTGGACCCATAAGTCATTCAGGGGTCTATTGTTTAATTTCCATGTGTTTGTATGGAGTCCTGAGTTTTGTTGTTATTGATTTCAGTTTTATTTCATTGTGGTCTGAAAAGATAGTTGAGATGATTTCAATTATTTTAAAGTTATAGAGACTTGATGTGTGACCTAACATGTGGCCTATCTTGGAGAATGGTCTGTGTGGTGATGAGAAGAATGTATATTCTCTAGTTGTTGGTTGAAGTGTTCTGCAGATATCTGCCAGGTCCAATTAGACTAAAGTGTAGTTTAAGTCCTCTGTTTCTCTGTTGATTTCTTGCCTGGATGATCTTTCCAATGATGAGAGGAGTATTCATGTCCCCCGCTGTTATCATATTGGGGTCTATCTCTTTCTTTAGGTCTAATAGTGTTTGCTTTATATATATGGGCGCTCCAGTGTTGGGTACATATATATTTATGATTTTTATGTCTTCTTGCTGGATTGATCCCTTTATCATTATATAGTGGCCTTCTTTGTCTCCTTTTATGGTTTTTGGTTTAAAATCTATTTTATCCAATATAAGAAAAGCTACTCCTGCTCATTTTTGGTTTTGATTTCCATGGTATATCTTTTTCCATCCCTTCACTATTAGTCTGTGTGCATCTTTACCATTGAAATGAGTCTCTTGAAGACAGCATACATTTGGGTCTTGCTTTTTGATCCAATCATCATTCTGTGTCTTATGAGTGGAAAGTTTAATCCATTTACATTTTGGGTTGTTATTGAGAGGTATTGTCTTATTCCTGCCATTGTATAGCTTTTTGTTTAAATGTTTTGAGTATCATTTGCTCCTTTTTTTCCCTTTGATTATCGGTCTTCAATGTTTGTAGGGTTTTTTGTGAGGTGGTAAGATTTAGTTTCTTTTGTCTTTCTTATTTGCATTTGTGTTTTACTAGTGGATTTTGTTCTTACTTGTGTATTCATGGTAGGGATTATTGTTTTTTGGATCCCAGATGTGGGACTCCCTTGAGAATTTCTTGCAGGACTGATCATGTGGTGATGATCTCCTGAAATTTTTGTTTGTCTGGCAAACACACTATCCCTCCCTCATTTCTGAAGGATAGCCTTGCTGGGTTTAGTATTCTTGGCTGGCAACTTTTTTCTTTTAGTATTTTCAATATGTCTTCCCATTTTCTTATCACCTGTAGAATTTCAATTGAGAAGTCTGCTGTTAGTCTGACGAGGACTCTCTGTGATTTGATGCTTTTCTTCTTGCTTTTAGGATTCTATCTTCATCTTTGAACTTTGCCAGTTTGCCTATAGTATGTCTCAGAGAGGATCTTTTTGGATTGAATCTGGGGATCTTTGAGCTTACTGGATCTGGGGTCTGTGTCTCTCCCTCTACCTGGGATCTTTTCCTTTATTATTTCATTGAATAGATTTTCAATGCCTTCACCTTTGTCCTCCCATTCAGGAACACCCATAATTCAGATGTCTGTGTGTTTACAGTTGTCTGCTAGCTCTCTTAGACATTCTTCATTTTTAAAATTCTTTTTTCCTGTTTTATGTCTGTCTGGGTTATTTCATTAAAACCATCTTTGAGTTTGGAAATTCCTTCTTCTGCCTGTTCTAATCTGCTGCTTAAGCTCTCAGTTGCTTTTATTTCATTGAATGTGTCTTTCACTTCCAGGATTTTTGCTACATTCTTTTTTAAGGTATTAATCTCTTTGTAAATTTCATCGTTCATATCCTAGATATTTTTTGTCATTTCATTGTGTTGTCTTACAGGTCTTCTCTTATCTCATTGAGATTCCTTAAGATAGTTACTTCGAATTCCTTTTCAGTCATTTCAAGGGTTTCCTATTCTATAGGTTCTGGTACTTGAGAGTTACTGAATTCCTCCGGCAGTGTCATATTTTCTAATTTTTTCATATTTCTAGTGTCTGGCCATCTGGTAGAGCAGCTGCTTGTTCTATTACTCTGGAGTCGACTTTAGAGAAAGACTTCTTCCTCTTTTTCCAGACTCCTCCAGTAATTCTACTTGTGTCAATGAAGTCAACTACGTGGTGGGCTACCTGCACAGTGGTCATGGATGTTACTACGGCAGACAGCCATCCCTGCAACAGTAGTAGCTGTGGTGTTGCCTATTGTGGACCTCTTCCATGAAGCTGTACAAAGCCTCCTCATGGTGGTGCAGCATGGGTTCCTACCATCTGTGCAAGTGGGGTGGGGCTGGGCAGGTGGCTGGCTTGTTCTCCTGCCTGCCTGGGTGCCTCCCCAGTTGGCGGCAGTGCAGGGTTCTGCCTTCTGCATGGATGAGGTGGGGGTCTGGGAGGATGGCTGGCCTGTTCTCCTGCCTGCCTAGGTGCCTCCACCATCAGTAGCATTATGGTGTGGGGTCCTGCCTTCTGCATGTGTGGGGTGGGGTTCTGGGTGGGTGGCTGGCCTGTTCTCCTGCCTCTGTTTTGTTTTTCTTTTTCCCAAATACTTTGATCCATGGATTGTTGTATCCACTGTATCCATAAAAAGAATTTATGGATACAAAGGAACAACTATATATCAAAGCACGACATTGTATTATTTAAGATTTAATTTCTTTGACAATCATTCACATATTAGAGCTGCTCACTATCTTTACTGACTTTCCTTTTTCTTTTTGAGGACTTTTTAAAAAATTGATGAACAGATATTAAGTAAGCTTTTACAATCAGAATTTTCTACAGAATATTTCCCTGATACTTTTCCAAAAGAAGTGACAATAAAGTTATATTAATTATACCTGTGTTACAGATGAGTACATTTTATTTTAAAATTTGAAATACTAATATAAAAATTTTCTAAGATATATTGTTATTTTGAAAATAATAAATAAGTTAAAGAGCAAAATAAAAATATCACATTATACCCCATAAATACATACAATTACTATTTGTCAATTAAAAAATGTTTAGTGGGACATTTGGAGACAAACAAGTATAGAGAGAAGATAATGTGAAGAGACACAGGGAGAAGACTGTTATCTACAGGCCAGGGAGAGAAGCCTGGAGCAGATTGTCCCTCATGGCCCTTAGAAGGAACCGACCCTGCTGACATCTTGATTTCAGACTTCTAGCCTTCAGAACTATCACATAATAAATTTTTGTTATTTTAAGCCACCTGGTTTGTTATGGTATCCTAGAAAATGAATGCAGTAGTAAGACCTTCTAATTAAATATGTAAAAATTCACAACAAGTCAAAATTCCAATAAAATATGGACAAGGAATGTGAACAGACAACTCATAAGAGAAATACAGGTGGCCAAGGAACAGAAAATATGCTACAGATAGAAAATTTGGTATATCAGAATAAACGTAAATTTAGTCTAGATTTAGTCATTCCGCATTGTTTATGTACTTCAAAACATCATGTTGGACATGCTAAATAAAAACAATTTCATTTGTCAATTTAAAAAATATTTATTTTAAGTAAATAAAACTAAAAATATG
>NW_007736950.1:17670-19051 GCF_000696425.1 Galeopterus variegatus
AAACAATTTCATTTGTCAATTTAAAAAATATTTATTTTAAGTAAATAAAACTAAAAATATGCAAAAATAAAATGAGTCTTCTAAATGAAATTGAGACCCTGAATTGGATCTTGGGAGAGAAAAAGTAAATGAGTGAGAAAACTGGACAAATCTGAATAAAGTCTGCAGTTTGGTTACTAGTAATGTAGCAACGTTAATCTCTCAGTGTGGACAGATGCATCATTGTTATGTAAGGAGTTAGAGAAAGCTGAGGGAGGGTATATGGGAACTCTGTGCTATCTTTGTAACTCTTCTGCAAATCTACCATTATTTGAAAATAGAAAGTTGAAAAAAAAAACTTTAAGGGTTTAGTAGTAGAGTATTATGGGGCTTTAGGTTAATGTAGTAGCCCTGTCACTCACTAGCTGTGTGCCCTTGAACAAGTTACCTTGTGTCTTTGGGCCTCTATTTCCTCATCTGTAATGTAAGGATTAATAATAGTACTTAGCTTATAGGGTTATTGTAAGGATTAAGTGAGTAAATACAGATGCAGGACTCAGAAAAGTGCCCAAAGATTAGTAAGCAGGAGATAAAGGATCATTTTCATTTTTGCTCATCCTATTAGGAAATATCTAAAAATAGAAATTGACCAGTATTGATGGGGAGGGGAACTCATTTGTACCGTTAGTGGGAAAGAAATGATCATTATTTTTTGAAGGGGAAGAGTGATCATTTTTATTAATATTTTAACAGCTTTATTGATATGTTGTTTACATACCATGAAGTTCACCCATTTGAAGTATGGAGTTAAATCGTCTTTTGGTATATTTACAGAGTTGTGCAACCATCAGCATAATCTAATTTTTTAAGCATACAATTAGATGGTTTTTAGTATATTAACAAAGTTGTGCAACCATCACCGTTATCTAATTCCAGGACATTCTCATTGCCCCAAAATGAAACCTTGTATTCATTAGCAGTAATTCTGCATACCCCATCCTTTCAAATTCCTCTGCTTGTCAAGTACTTTGTCTATAGATTTGCCTATCATGGACATTTCAAATAATGAGATCTTATAATAGGTAGTTTTTTTGTGTCTGGCTTTTCTCACTGAGCATGTTTTCAAAGTTCATCGATGTTACAGAATATATCAGTCCACTCATACAACATTTAATGGCAGTAATACATTCTGAGAACTGCATCATTGGACAATTTCGTCATTGTGCGAGCATCATAGAGTGTACTCACACAAACCTAGATGGTATATCCTACTACACACATAGGCTCTATGGTATAGCCTGCTGCTCCTAGGATAGAAGCCTGTACAGCATTTTAGGAACTAAATACTTTAGGCAATTGTAACACAATTGTAAGTACTTATGTATTTAAGCATATCTAAAAA
>NW_007736950.1:19448-21989 GCF_000696425.1 Galeopterus variegatus
CCTAGATGGTATATCCTACTACACACATAGGCTCTATGGTATAGCCTGCTGCTCCTAGGATACAAGCCTGTACAGCATTTTAGGAACTAAATACTTTAGGCAATTGTAACACAATTGTAAGTACTTATGTATTTAAGCATATCTAAAACTAGAAAAGGTACAGTAAAAATATGGTATTATAATCTAAGGGATCATTGTCATATATGCAGTCTATCATTGACCAAAATGTCATTATGTGGCTCATGACTATAATTTATTCCTCTTTATCAGTAAATAGTGTTTTACTGTATGGACATATCACATTTTGTTTATAGTTGATGGTCATTTGGTTTGTTTTCATGGGCTTATTTTTTGGCATGACAATCACACTTCTAGGGATTTCCAAAGTAACTGTTGCAAATGCAATTAATTAATAAGCCTTTTTAATTATTTGCTTGGTGTCCATCTCTTTTTAGCTCTTTCTGCTGTGTCCCCAGTACCTGTAAGAGTCATTAGCTCTCACTCAATTTGGAATGGCTGTTATTGAAAACAAGTGCAAATCAAAACTACATTGAGATATCATCTCACCCCAGTTAGACTGGCCATTATTAAAATTTCCATATTTCTTGTTATTGTAATCAGCAACTTCAAAGTTGTTTAGTATGGTGTACTAACAAAAATAAAAGTAGAGCTAATGAGCAGAATTCCCTTTGTTCTTGTCTTTTAGTAAAGCTCAAATATTTGCCACTGGAAGAAAATAAAGACAGAATTACAAATGCTGGCGAGGATATGGAGAAAGGGGACCCTCCTACGTTGTTGATGGGACTGTAAATTAGTGCAACTATTATGGAAAATAGTATGGGGTTCCTCAGACAACTACAGATAGAACTACCATACAATCCAGCAAATCCCACTGCTGGTTGTATACCCAAAGGAATAGCAATCACAATGTCAAAGGGATACCTGCACTCCCATGTTTATCACAGCTCCATTTACAATAGCCAAGAGTTGGAACCAACCTAAATATCCATCGATGGATGACTGGATAAGCAAAATGTGGAATATATACTCAGTGAAATACTACCCTGACATTAAAAAAGAATGAAATTCTGCCATTCATAGCAATATGGATGAACTTAGGAAAATTATGTTAAGTGAAATAAGCCAGGCACAGAGAGAAATACCACATGTCATTGCTCATAAGTGGGTGCTAAGAAAAAAGGAAAGAAGGAAGGAAGAAAAGAAGGAGGAAGGAAAGAAGGAAGGAAGGAAGGAAAAAACACAATAATACATTGAACTTTAAGAGGGAGAGAACAAATCTATGTTTACTAAAAGTGGAAGTGGGGGGAGGGAGGGGGGTTGGGAAGATATTGGGTAAGGGGCACAAAGAATAATTATGATTTGTAATAATGAATATGCTAATAATATTGATTTGATCATCACTTGTTGTACACAGGTGATGGTAGTCAATGCTGTACCCCCAAAATGTGTATAATCAATTATGCTTCAATAAAAAAAATTATAAAGACAGAAGGAGAGAGAGAGAAAGAACAACGATCACAATAAAATGTCGAATTTTCAAAAGGAAAGAACAGATTTGAGGCCACCAGAAGTGGGAAAAGGAGAGAGGGAGTGGGGGGTTAATGAGAAATTGGTAAAGGGCCATACAAAATGACTACATTGTGTAATGCTGAGAATACTAATTTTCCTGATTTGAGCATCACATATTGTACACAGGTATTGATATTCAACACGGTACCCCACAGATACATACACTCAATTATGTTTCAAAAATAATAATAATAAAAGACAAAGACAGGGCCATCCCATGGCTCACTCGGGAGAGAGTGTGGTGCTGATAACACCAAGGCCCCAGGTTCGGATCCCATATATGGATGGCCAGTTAGCTCACTGGCTGAGCATGGTGCTGACAACACCAAGTCAAGGGTTAAGATCCCCTTACTGGTCATCTTTTGAAAAATAAATAAATAAACAAAAGACAAAGATAACAAATGCTGGTGAGGATGCAGAGAAAAGAGAAATCTCATATGTTGTTGGCGGTAATGTAAATTAATACACCAATTTTCATGTTAAGTGTTCACTTTGTGGAAGTTCATTCAGATAAGCAGTTACAATCTTGGAATTACTTTTCCTGTATGATATTATATTTCAAAAATGTTTATTAAAGTATCTAAGTGTTCATCAATGGTTGAATGGGTTTTAAAAATGTGGTTTATATACACAATGTATTATAATTCAGCCTTACAAAAAAGGAATTCTGTCATCTCTTACAACATGGATGAGCCTGACATTATGCTAAGTGAAATAAACCAGGCACAGAAAGATAAATACAGCATGATCTCACTTATATGTGAAATCTAAAAAAGTTGAACTTATGGAAGCAGAGCATAAAATTGTGGTTTCCAGAGGCGGGGATTGAGAGGATTGCGGAGATGTTGGTAAAAGGGTACAAAGTTTCAGTTAGACAGAAGGAATACTTTTAGTGATCTGTGGCGCAGCATGGTGACTATAGTTAAGAATAATGTACTGTCTACTTTAAAA
>NW_007736950.1:22464-24122 GCF_000696425.1 Galeopterus variegatus
AAAATTGGTGAAGAGTAGATTTTAAACGTTCTCACAACAACAAAAAATCGTTAAGTAGGTGAGGTGATATATATGTTAATTAGCTTGATTTAATTATTCCACAATGTATACGTATATCAAAACATCACATTGTACCCCACAAATATATGTACAATTACTATTTGTCATTTAAAATACTTTTTACATGCTGTTTCACTGGGACCTAGAACAAAGGACTGAGATTACGCATGAGCCTCAGGGACTTCTAACCATGAGCTGGGGCAAGAATTCTTTGGAGATTGGAGTCGTGGGGTGTGCCCACCTCATTCTTGCCTTCGTTTTTTGGCTCATCTTACCTGTCAGAGGCAACCAGCATCAAGAATGATCCTGTCCACTGTCTGCACCCCTTCTTCTGACAGATGTGACTCTCAACATGAATTGGATCATGTGGGTTTTTAAAGGCCCCCAGGGGATGCAGATGGCCAAGTTGCACTCGACCTTTTAACTATGAAGGCATTCTATGCTTTTAAATGCTATTGAAACTTCACAGAGTTTGCTTTGGAGAAAGTAAATATGATTTATGTACATGTTGCTGTAAAGTGCTATTCAGCTTAGAAACCCCAGAATTACAGCTACAACTGAGGGCTTTAGAAAACAAAGGAAGAATAAGCTAAATATATTGCCAGGCAGTCTGCAGAAGCTAGGTTTTGAGGTAATATTAACAGACTTTAACATTGTTGATGTTTCAGCAGAATGTCTTATACCTTCTAAAACCAATTCTTTAGAATTCACACACACAAAAAAAGAAACCTAAAATTAGTTAGGATCCTGAACTCTATCCTGAAGTTCGCTTTGCAATGAAGTCTTTGATTTCAGCAGGAAGTAACCAAATGGAAAGGCAGTTGCTACTGCTTTGAAATAGATTTACCTATGTGTGTGTGAAAACGGGAAAGCCTGGTTAGCTCAGTTGGTTAGAGCATGAGCTAGTACCAAGTAAAGGGTTCAGAAATACCTGTACTGGTCAGCCATCAAAAAAGAGAAGGGAAAAAAAAGGTTGAAAACAGGAAAGGAGGGAATTTAATAATTCAGCATTTGATTGATTGAGGGTATCTAGCTGAGAATCGTTCAAAAATTGCAGCATAGTGAACTCAGAACAAAGAGGTAACTTGGCCAAAAGAAGTTATAGTGGACTCATTCTGTTACGGGAGAATTCCAGGTCCTGCTGGCTAGATCTGGGTTCTTGGTATCTTGAACAAAGAATTGGACGAGACATGCCAGAAAGGAAAAGTAAAAGCACTTTTATTTAGCAAAGGAAATGTACACTCCGGAGAAAATGCAGTGGGCTCGAGTGAGAGAAAAGAGTGCTCAAGAGCCCCGATGGTTACATTCTTGGGATTTTAAGTCCTCTTAGCTGGATTCATGCCATTTGGTCATTGGTTGAGCCGTGAATGTAATCTGTCGTATTGGTTAGAGATTGGCACCCTAGCTGGTGGGAATTCACTGGTCTAACCAAATGGCAACCAAGGTTGGGGAGGGGGGGTGCTCCCTGTGTGGAATTGTCTTTGTCTCCTGTGATCGCTTCTGCCCACGTGCTTGCCTGCTCAGGGAACCGGTTTGTCCAATTTGCAAATAGCCAGTTTTTCCTTCTCCTGCTTTTGTCTCTAGCTTCCTGCCTCAAT
>NW_007736950.1:24946-25977 GCF_000696425.1 Galeopterus variegatus
AAAAAAAAAAACTTTAGCAATTCTATAACTATTCTTCCCCGTTTTGCATTTAAGAAAAATTTTAAAAAAGAAAAAACATTTATTTTTAAAACTTGACAAACTTTGTCTTTGGCCAAAGTATGTTGGCTTCTCTTTGAAGCATCATTTGTATGTTTGGCTTTAATTGACAAATAATAATTGTACATGTGTATGGGGTACACTGGTGGTGATTTTGTGGTAGGAAATATTTTTTCTTTAATTAAATAATAATTGTATATTTAATGGGGTATAATATGATGTTTGATATATGAGAGGTCTTCAAAATGTTCATGAAAGGATTTATATTATATTTTAATTCCATTTTTTCACAAACCTTTTTAAGTACACTTGTATGTATATGTTGTGAAATATTACATCAAGATAATCAACATAACCAACATCTTATGTTGCTAATTTAATACAATAGAGCATGTAGTATGTACAATTCTGTATCTGGAATTTTTCCGTCAAGTTAATAAATTCTAATAAACACCAAATATCTCTATCTAATTTAATGTTTAGACAGAGGCATGTTTTTAAAACTAAGAAAGCTAGTTTTCAAAAGAAAAATATCTCACCTACAATTTGGACACGAAATGTGCCAGTGAATAGTTGTGTTCCTATGTTTTTTAATTTTATTTTTAATTGACATATAATAATTGTATATATTTATGGGGTCCAATGTTATGTTACAGTACATGTATATATTGTGGGATGAGTAAATCTGGCTAATTAACATATCTCTTATGTTCTTTGTTACTCTGTAAAGACTCCATTGCAGTTGCAAGAAATGAAATGAGATTCTGGAGGCTTTTTCATTCTAGAAAAAACTCTTTACATCATTAAGAGTCTTGGCCAAAGTTGATAACATTTCACTGTTGTTGCAAAAACTTCCCACAAATTTCCTCTTTGTCACAATATAATTCTAGAATAGTTCAAATTGAACTTGATTTTTTTTTTTTCACAAATCAGCCTCTATACTTGCTTCACACAATAAGAATTCAGATGGACTA
>NW_007736950.1:26236-46771 GCF_000696425.1 Galeopterus variegatus
TTTTTTTTTTCACAAATCAGCCTCTATACTTGCTTCACACAATAAGAATTCAGATGGACTATAGCTGATACCAATAAACAAACTAAGATAAGCAGGGCCTATGAGAAGAAAATGGCTTTTTACTGTATGACATAAAAGGAGAGTGAATCAATGGGATTCAATGAAAGGACAGTGGGGCACCTCTTCTTCCCAGAATGGCTAAGAAGACTGGATAACCAGCTTGGAGAATGGGAAGAAATGGAGACTAGGTGTAAACAGATCCACAGGCAAAAACCACACCACAGGGACAGCTTGATGAGGACATTGCTGCCAAATCCTGAAACACCAGGAAACCCCACTGCCAGCCTAGAAACTGAATGTTGCTGCCACTGTTATTGCTGATGGAATAAATATTTTTTTTAATAAATTAAGGTTACCTCTGTTGCCCTACATTTGTTTCCTACTGCTGCTATGACACATCACCATGAACTTAGTGGCTTAAAACAATACAAGTTCATCTCTTACAATTTTGTAGGCCAGAAGTCTGATATCAGTTTCACTGGGGTAAAGTCAAAGTGTCTGCAGGGCCTTGCTCTCTCAGAAGGCACTAGTGGAAAATCTGTTTCCTTGCTTTTTCAGCTTTTAAATCTGCATTCCTTCGTTCCTTGGATCATATCCCCATCTTCCCTTAAAGCCGGTAGTGTAGCATATTCAAATCTCCCTCTGCCTCTCTCTTATAAGGATCCTTGTGATTACATTTAGAATCCACTCGGATAATCCAGGACAATCTCCCCATCTCAAAATCCTTAACTTCATCACACCTGCAAAGTCCCTTTTTCCATAGAAGTTTCTAGGGTTTAGAACCTGGATAGCTAGGACTATGAATAATTAATTTAGAAAGTTTTTTAAAAAATTTTTTAAACCCTCCATAGGTCTTTAATTATGAAAAATTTAAAGTGGAGACAAGTGTCTAGCTCTTAAAAATATTTCATCCCAGAGAACTTTGTGTGAAAGTGTGGTAGATTGTATTAAGAGTCCCAAGTCTTCATCCCTCCCTGGCTTACTTTGGACAGTAAGATGAGGCAGAGTGGTGATGTTCCAGTCTCAAAACTAATATAACCTCAGTAGATCTGTGTGTTTCCAATTGCTTTCTACCCTGGGAAGAGGATGAAAGGCATGGGAATCAGAGCTGAACCATCCCAGCTGAGCCCATCCAAACTCCAATCAACCACCAGGCTTCCACTGTCCCACAAACACAGTAACTCCTGGACACACATGGATTTCGAGCATTGAAATTTGGCTAGACCAAATTGAGATCAGCTGATAGTATTCAATACCCACCAGTTTCAAAGATTTTGTATGAAAAACAAATGTAAAATATCTCATTAACATATTTGGGTTAAGCACATATGTAAATAATTTGTTGATATATTGGGTTTCATAAAAATTAACTTCACTTGCCTCTTTTTACTTTCTAAAAATGTACCTACTAAAAAATTTAAAATTCATTGTGTGGCTTATTTGTATGTCTACTGACAGCACTGTCCCAGATCCATGGGCAATAAATCCTTATTGTTGTGTGCACTGAGGTTTGGTGGCTGTTTATTAGGTAGCATTACCTAATAAATTTTTATTAGGCAATAAAAAACAGGTACAACAGACCTTATTAAGGAAATCTTTAAGAAACAGATAATTCCTATGTTGTAGAAGTTGTCCCTAGGAATAATAGGAAAAGATCAGCAGTCTCATAACTCATTTTATAATGGTGGCATTCCCCTGACACCAAAACTGGGAAAAAATAAAAGAAAGAAATCTCATGTATGACATAGATTGCTTGAAAACCATAAATCCAATATGATAAAACCAAATCCACCTATCTCTCTTTTTTTTTTTTTTTTTTTTTTTTACTGGTCATTCCCCTAAGCAACCCTTGGCGTGGTGTCACCCGCACCGCACTCAGCCAGTGAGTGCACCGGCCATCCCTATATAGGATCCAAACCTGCGGCCTCGGCACTCCCAGCGCCGCTGAGCTCCCAGCGCTGGTGCGCTCCCAGTGCCGCACTCACCCGAGTGAGCCATGGGGTGGGTCCCACCCACCTCTTAAAATTATCATGCAACATGACCAAGTCTGATTCATCTCAGGAATGCAAAAATATTAATCTTAGAAAATCTATTCATGAAAATTGGCTTGTTAACATATTAAAGGGAAAACCTGGATAATTTTGACATATGTCAAAATGCAGTTAATAAAATCCAAATTAGTCCTGGTTAAACACACATGCATGCATGTTTACACACACACACCACACACACACACACACACCCCTGCTTTGCCAAAGAGTAATTGAAGAAAAATTCCTAACTTAAGAGAAAATTCCAAAAGCCTACATAAATCACCATATAACCGTGAAATTCTGGAAACATTCCTATTATCACTGCCACTATTCAACAACATGGTAAAGAGCATATCCTGGACAATAAGAGAAAAAACAAAATAATATTTACAAATAGTGTAAAACTATAAAAAGTATGTTTATTATTTTCATTAAATAGTAATGTCTACCTAGAAAATCAATAGAAAAACTAATAGTAGTTTTGGAATATGACTGGATACAAAATCAAAACACAAAGATAAGTTGCTGATGTGGATAGTGGCAAGAATTAAATAATTAATGTAATTAATCATATGATTATATTTCATTTACAAAAGCAACCAAACTAAAAGAGAAGAAGAAAATAAATACAGATGCTCCCTGTTTTATGACAGGGCTATGTACAGATAAACCCATAGTAAAGTTTGAAATCATAAGTCGAGCCATCAGAAGTCAGGGACCAACAGTAAATATTTGTTATTTGTATGAAAAAATTATAAAATTTTGTTGAGGAAAATAGAATGAGATCTTTTTACATCATAGATATAGAGTTGTTTTATGAACAGGAGATTCAATATTGCAAAGATGTCAGTTCTCCTTAATGTAATCTATAAATTCAGTGCATTCTCCCAAATAATCCAACAAGATTTTTTATGAAACTTGATTGGTATATTATAATAAATCTGAAAGATAAAGCAATAGGAATCAAAATGTGTGAAGATACAGAACAGCAGTTCTCAAACATTTTGGTCTCAGAACTCCTTTATATTCTTAAAAAATACTGATGACTCCAAAGAGCTTTTTTGCTATATAGGTTATAGCCAGCCATGTTAACTGTATGAGAAATTAAAATTGAAAAGTTTTAAAAATTTTATTTGTTTTTAAGTGACAAATAATAATTGTGTATATTTATGAGGTACAATGTGACTTTTTCTGTGATTAAAATGTATTTATTGTACATATTTATGGGGTACAGTGTTATATTTTAATACATGTATACAACAGCAAGAGAAAAGTGACAAGTCCCTTATAAGTAAATCTCCATTATTAACAACAGATTTCTCAGCAGAAACTCTACAGGCCAAGTGAGAATGGGATGACATATTGAGAGTACTGAAACAAAATAACTGCCAGCCAAGAATATTATACCCAGCAAAGCTATCCTTCAGGAATGAAAAAGAAATAAAGCATTTCACAGGCAAACAAAAACTCTACAGGCCAAGTGAGAATGGGATGACATATTGAGAGTACTGAAACAAAATAACTGCCAGGCAAGAATATTATACCCAGCAAAGCTATCCTTCAGGAATGAAAAAGAAATAAAGCATTTCACAGGCAAACAAAAATTAAGGGAATTCATCAGCACCAGTCTGGCCTTACAAGAAATACTTCAGTGAGTTCTACACTTAGAAGAGAAAGAAAGATAACAACCATCATGAAAAACCCAAAAATATAAAACTTACTGATAGAATGGATACACAAATTAGAAAGGGAAAGGAATAAAATCTCATCAATACAGAAATCCACCAAACTGCAAGGATAAACAATAACAAAGAAAGAAAGGAACAAAGAATACACAAAACAACCAGAAAACAGCCAACAAAATAAAAGGAGTAAGACCTGACATGGCAATAATAACCTTGAATGTAAATGGTTTAAACACTTCCATTAAAATCATAGACTAGCTGAATGGATAAAAAAGAAAGATGACCCATCCATATGCTGCCTACAAGAAACACACCTTACTTACAAATACACACATCGACTTAAAGTGAAGGGATGGAAAAAGATATTCCATGCAAATGGAAAACAAAAGCAAGCAGGAGTAGCTATATTTATGTCAGATAAAACAAACTTTAATTCAAAATCTGTACTAAGAGATGATGGAGGGCATTATATAATAATAAAGGAATCAATATAGCAAGATGACATAACAATTATAAATATATATGCACCCAACACTGGAGCACCCAGATATGTAAAACAAATATTATTAAATCTAAAGGGAGCAATAGATGCCAACAAAATAATAGTTGTGGATTTTAACACTCCACTGTCAGCATTGGACAGATCATCAAGACAGAATATCAACAAAGAAATACCTAATTTAAATGGCTCCAGAGACCAGATGGACCTGACAGACATTTACAGAACATTTCATCCAACAGCTGCAGAATACACAATATTTTCATCAGCACCTGAAACATTCTCCAGGATTGACCATATGCTGGCCCACAAAACAAGTCTCAACAAATTCAAAAAAATTAAAATTATATCAAGTATTTGTTCTGACTGTAATGAAAAACTAGATCAACAACAACAGGAACTTTCAAAACTACACAAATATGTGGAAATTAAACAATGTGCTCCTAAACAACCAGTGGGGCAAAGAAGAGATTAAAGAAGAAATTAAAAATTTCTTGAAACAAAAGAAGACAGAAATACAACATACCAAAACCTCTGGGATACATCCAAAATAGTACTAAGAGAAATAAATGCCTACATAAAAAGAGAGAGAGAGAGAGAGAGAGATTTCAAATAAGCAATCTAACAATGCACTTCAAGGAACTAGAAAGCAAGAATAAACAAAACCTAAAGTAAGTAGAAGAAAAGAAACAATAAAAATCAGAGCAGAAATATATGAAATTGAGACTAAAAACACAATTAAACAGATTAATCAAACAAAAAGTTGGCTTTTTGAAAAGATTTTAAAAATCAATAAACCATTATCCATTCTAACAAAGAAAAAAGAGAAAAGATCCAAATAAATTAAATCAGAAATGCAAAAAGAGACATTACAACTGATACCACTGAAATACAATGGATCATCAGAGACTATTATGGACAACTACACACCAATAAATATGAAAACCTAGAGGAAATGGATAAATTCCTGGACACATGTGACCTACCAAGACTGAACCAAGAAGGAAATAGAAAATCTAAATAGACCAATAACAAGAAATGAGATTGAAATAGTAATAAAAAGTCTCCCAACAAAGAAAAGCCCAGGTCCATATGGCTTTACTGCTTAATTCTACAAAACATTTAAAGAAGAAATAATACCAATATTTTATAACTATTTCAGAAAATTGAAGGGGGCAAAATATTTCCAAACTCCTACAGTGAGGCTAGCATTACCCTGATACCAAAACTGAGCAAGGACACAACAACAAAAACGAAACCTACAGGCCAATATCCCTAATGGGCTTAGATGCAAAAATCCTCACTAAAATACTAGCAAACCAAATCCAACAGCACACTGAAAAGATTGTATACCTTAACCAAGTGGGATTTATCCCAGGGATGCAAGGATGGTTCAACATACTGAAATCAATAAATGTAATACATCACATCAATAGAATGAAAGAAAAAAAAAATACAATCATCTCAATAGCTGCAGAAAAAGCATTTAATAAAATTCAACATTGCTTCATAATAAAAAGTCAACGAATTAGACAGAGAAGGAAAGTATCTTAATTTTAAAAGGCTGTGTATGACAAACCCACAGCTAACATTATNAGAGAAGGAAAGTATCTTAATTTTAAAAGGCTGTGTATGACAAACCCACAGCTAACATTATACTGAACTGAAATAAGACAAGGATGACCACTCTCACCACTTCTAGTCAACACAGTACAGGAAGTTCTAGCCAGCAATTGGGCAACAGAAAGAAATAAAGGGCATCCAAATTGGAAAGGAGGAAGTCAAACTATCCCTGTTTGCAGATGACATAATTTTATGCAGAGAGAAACCTAGAGACTCCACAAAAATACTCCTACACCTTATAAATAAGTTCAGGAAAGTTTCAGGAGACAAAGTCAACATATAAAAAATCAGTATCATTTCTATACACCAACAATGAACTTGCAGAAAAAGATTCAAGAAAGCAGTCCCATTTACAATAGCAACAGCAGTGACAAAATAAATTAAATACCTAAGAATGAATTTAAGCAAGGAGGTGAAAGATCTCTACAAGGAAAACTATAAAATGCTAATTAAAAAAAAATAAAGACACAAAAAAATGAAAAAACACCCCATGCTCATGGATTGGAAGAATCAGAATGACCCAATCAGAATGACCATAATACTTCCCCAAATGATCTACATATTCAATGCAATTGCCATCAAACTACCAATGACATACTTCAATGAAGCAGAAAAAATTCAAAATTTATATAGAACAACTAGAGACCCCAAATAGCCAAAGCAACGCTGAGCAAAAAGAGAAAAGTAGGGTGCATCACACTCCCTGACTTTGGGTGCATCACGCTCCCTGACTTTAAATATACTACAAAGTAGTAGTCAAAACAGCATGGAACTGGCACAAAAACAGACACATAGATCAATGGACCAAAATAGAGAATTCAGAAATAAATCCACATACTTACAGCCAACTGATTTTCAACAAAGGAGAAAAGAACATACATTGGGGAAAGGACAGTCTCTTCAATAAATGGTGCTGGGAAAATTGGAGATCCATATGTAGAAGAATGAAACTAGACCTCTGTCTCTCACCGTGTACCAAAATCAACTCAAAATGGATTAAGACTTAAATATAAGCCCTGAAACTATAAAACTTCTGAAGAAAACACAGGGGAAACACTTCAGGACATAGGTCTGTGCAAAGAATTTATGGATAAGACTTCTAAAGCAGAGTAACAAAAGAAAAAATAGCTATAGATTCTTTTTGTTTTGCTTTTTGCTTTTTTATGTTGTTTCATTTTGGTTTTGGTAGCTGGCCAGTATGGCAATCTGAATTCTTGACCTTGGTGTTACAATGCTCTGCTCTAACCAACTGAGGTAACCAGCCAGTCCAACAAAAGCAAAAACAAATTGATGGAATCATATTAAACTAAAAAACTTCTGCAAAGCAAGGGAAACAATCAACAGACTGAAGAGAAAACCTGCAGAATGGGAGTAAATATTTGCAAACTGTGCATACAACAAGGGATTAATACCCAGAATGTACAAAAACCTCAAACAACTCAATAGTAAAGAAACAGGTAATCTAATTTAAAAATGGGCAAATGAGCTGAATAGACATTTCTCAAAAGAAGACATACAAATGGCCAAAAGGTATATGAAAAAATCCTGAACATCATTAATCATCAGAGAAATGCAAATCAAAACCACATTGAGATATCTCACCCCAGTTAGAATGGCTACTGTCAAACAGACAGAAAATAACAAATGCTGGTGAGGATGTAGAGAAAGGAGAATTCTTATACATTGTTTATGGTATTGTAAATTATACAGCCATTATAAAAAACACTGAAGTTTTCTCAAACAACTACAGATAGAACTATCATATGATCCAGCAATCCTACCTCTGGGTGTATACCCAAGGAATGGAAATCAACACGTCAAAGGGATACTTGTACTCCCATGTTTATGGAAGTTCTAGTCACAATAGCTAAAATTTGTAACCAACCTCAATGTACATTGACAGATGATTGGATGAAGGAAATGTGGTATGTATACACAATGGAATACTACTGAGTCATAAAAAGAATGAAATTCTGCCATTTGTAGCACCATAGATGAGCTTGGAGAAAATCGTGTTAAGTGAAATAAGTCAGGCATAGAAAGAGAAATATCGTATGTTCTCACTAATATGTTAAAGCTAAGAAAAAAAATTTCCACTCTAACAGAGACTATTTTGTTTATATATTTGAATAGTATACATTTTGCCTTATGGATAGACACAAGATCAAAATACAAAGATCAATAACTTATGTTAATATCAGCAATAATCAATTAGAAAATGTCATGGAAAATTAGATCCCATTCACAAGAGCAACCAAAACTGTAAGATAATAAGAGAGAAAATAAAGAAGTATGCAAAACTTACATGAAGAAATTTGTAAAAACTTTTCTGAAAGATAATGGTACAGGGATGTCAACTGCAGAACTGTTAGTACTGGAAAAAAGGTTAAAAACAACCTAAAAGTCCACCAACATGAGAACAGTTACCTTAATTTTTTATCCATACTGCAAGATATTCTGCAGCAGGGAAAAAAAAAAGAGACATATTTCTTAATATAATCCCTATATATTCGATAGAAATAGCTCCAAGACATGTTGTTAAGCAAAAAAAAAAAAAAAAATGCATTGAAGGAGAATGTTTCTGAATAGTGAGTGGTATTAATAATGTTCGATAGCATTGACTGTTTTGGTTTTGAATATTACCAGAACACTCTAGGAAGGTTGTAGCCAAGTGGCATGGATGATGCCCTGCTTGTCAAAGAGTTTTGTTTTCAGAGCTTGGAAGACACCATGGGACACAAAGTCCCCAGAGGTGAACTTGGGTGAATTCCCAAGAAGCCAAGAGAGAAACAGCCAAGAAGAGATGCTGAGGCTTAGGGACAACCTCAGCCAAATTCAACAGTGCTGGTCCATCCTCATGCTTTCCTTGCCACAGCTTATAAAATAGGGATTCATGCCCACGTAGGGACGTCCCCGAGTTGGATCTCTATCACTACAGCTCCTTGGACGAACTGGACTTTCACCAGCTCAGCCCAGCACCTTGAAGAAAATCGCCTTCACCTGCACTCGGAAAGAAAGTTCAGCAGCCAGGTAGGCTAGGCTGCTCCAGATTTCCAAGTGGTTTTCATCTCACAACTGTGATGATTTGAGGTAGCAGAGCAGTTATTAAAAACCTCAGGTTATAGGGGTTGTTGGCTGGGTTTGAACTGCCGCTTACTGGCTATGAGAATTGGGGCAAATTCCTTAACCTCTCTATGCCTCATTTTTGTATCTGTGAAATGGGGATGATAAAGTAATACCTACTTTCTAGGGTGGTTGGGATGACTAAGTGGGTTGTATGAAAAGCATTCAGGTTAGTGTCTGAATCGCAGTAAGTTTAAATGCTGGTTATTATTCCACTGACGTAGGAGAGAGGACTCAAAACTCAAGTTAGGGAAACCTGGGTTTAGGGCGTGGTCTCCTACTTCCTCTCTGAATCTCAGTTTCCTCATGTGTGAAATGGGAACACTGGCACTGTCTGCCTTAGAAGTTTGAAAATCCATTGATGTTGTATCTAGGAAACATGCTTTCTCAAACACAGTTTTATTGGAAGTGCTTGTGTGTAAACAGGTAGGATATGCATTTAACATACAATAAAAAATCAAACTTGTTTCTCTGTCTCCTGGGTTCTCCCCCAGCATGACCACACCTACCACAGTCTGGATATGTGTCAGTGGTGCCCTCTACGTGTTTTAATATCCATATCACTATGCTGAGCACCCTTTGTTTTTGTTTTGTTTTGTTTTGTTGCTCTTAGCAATGTATGGCGTACATCATTCCATAGCAGAACATAGGGTTGCCTCACTCTTCGATGCCATACGATATTTCATTGTACGAGTGTCCCACAATTGCGTTGTCCCCTATTGACAGGCACTGAGGTCAGTTTAGCATTTTACTACCACCAACAATGATGTAAGGAGTGTTCGTGTGTGTGTGTGTGTGTGTGTGTGTGTGTGTGTGTGTGTGTGTGTGTGTTGATTCCCCTGTGTTGGTGTTTCTGCCAGACAAGCTCCCAGAAGTGGAATTGCTGATTTAGAAAATGTTAACAACTTGTTCTCCAAAGAGTTTGTACCAATGTGCATACTGTTTCAGTTTTAAAAGATGAAAAAGTTCTGGAGATCTGTTGCACAAGAATGTGAATATACTTAACACTACTGAACTGTACACTTAAAAATTATTAAGATGGTAAATTTAATGTTCTGTGGGGTTTTTTTACCATAATAAAAAGCTAAGGTAAAAAAAGCAAAAAATAAAAGAGTTTGTATGAATGCATATTCCCTCCAACAATGTATGAAGGCACTTGTGGGTAAATGCTAAATAAATGGCAAAGTGCTGCAGAACAGTGAGTGGTGATGTTGTTGGTGGTGGTAGTGTTTGGACTCTAAAACATATAGTTATTACCCTTTGAGATGGATGGGGGTCATGTTTGAGGACCAGAGATTTGCAGTCATGCCGGTGGGGGTTCCAGTTCCTTCTCTGCCATCACTACCTACTTGACTTCACTTCCATTAAGCCTTGGTTTGATCATACGTCGAATGGCGCTAATAATACCAAACTTTTCAGGGTTGTTGTGAAAATTCAGGGAAGGCATACATGGAGAATATTTTTTAGCATAAGGTCTGGCACAAGGCTCAATAAATTGTAGCTTCTATTTTTACTCTACATGCTCACTGCANAAGGTCTGGCACAAGGCTCAATAAATTGTAGCTTCTATTTTTACTCTACATGCTCACTGCAAAATAAAAAAAGTGAAACTTCAGAAAAGCAAAAAAAGAAAGGAAAAAAGACATTCAGCATCACTTCCCAGCAGCCCTGTTGGAGGTGACCCATCCCTGGCACAATACTGCTATGTTTCACCATGGTGATTCCGCCAGAGGTTTGAGGAGACTCCCTGCATTGGGGTTTTTCAATCTCAGTGCTATTGACATTTTGGGTGCCGGATGATTCTTTGCTGTGGGGTCTGTCTTGTGCATTGTAGACTGTTCAGCAGCATCCCTGGTGTCTATTCACTAGATGCCAGAAGCATCATCTCCAGTCATGACAACCCGAAATGTCTCCAGACATTGCCAATTGTCCCCTGAGGAGACACAATTATGTCTGGTTGAGAACCACTACTATAAGTGAGCTCTCTGTGAATGGAGGAATACAAGCTGAGGCTGTGAGAGTGCAGGTGGAAACACTAAGGCCGATGTTCAGACTTCATGAAGAGGCAATTCTTAAAGAAGCGATGCTTCTGTAAAACTTCTTAGCTAGTGGGAGAAATGAGGCCCAAATCCAGGGTCTCTGTGCCTCTTCACTGCTTCACATGATGATATTTGTGGCATTGCTGTTTATAGCCATGCAGAGGTAATCCCATACAGTTCTGAGAAATATAGAATCATCCTTTTGGATGAAAATAACGAAGACACATGGTGTTTCATGTATGTACATATTAACCTCATTTAATCCTCATGACAACCCCATGAAAGGGATAATATTTTTCCTACACATTATATATAAAGAACTCAAAAGCACAGAGAGTTTAAGTAACTTGCCTGAGGCCACACAGCACTGGGGTTTGAAACTAGGCAGCTTTGCTCCAAAGTCTGTGCTATAAACCATGAAACAATCTGACTCTTGGTTGTGAGTACTGACACTGGTGATTTTCAAGCTTATTTTTGCATGGCAGGATCCTGTCATCTAAAGGAAGTGGAGCCAATAATCCAATAATAATTTAATAAGGGGCCGGCCCGGTGGCGCAATGGATAGTGCGCCGCTTGGGAAGCGCGGCGGCGCTCCCGTCCGAGGGTTCGGATCCCATATACAGACCGGTTCCCGCTCACTGGCTGAGCGAGGCGCGGGAGCAACACCGAGGCTTGCGATCCCGTTGCCGGTCCCCGGTCCGGTACGGGGGCAACACTGAGGGTTGCGATCCGTTGCCGGACACGGAAAAAAAGACAAAAAAAAAAGACAAAAAAAAAATAATAATAATTTAATAAGAAAACATGGAACTGACTCCAGCTGAAGAAAAGGGTTGGGTCCCCACCAGGCATGCTTCCCCGGCCTGCTGGCCCCTGAGGGCCCCATGTAGCAGTTTGTAAATGCCTTTGCAAGCTCCTAATTATGCAGATGAGGAAGCTGAAACAAAAGTAATAATGATAACAAGGGCTGGTCGTTATTGTTTCTAAACAGCCTGTCAGGCACCATTCTACATGCTCATGTGCATAATCTTACTTCCTTCCCAAGTGACAGCAGGCATAGATGCTATATTCCTTTAATCAACTCTTTTTGGAACTTCCATGCAAACTTTAGCTTCAGCCCCAACCTGAAAAGTTGTGAATATCTGAAAGGCTGAGAATCTGACGTTCTCTCTCTCAATGTACATTAAAATAAGTCATAGCTAGACAATAAATAACATTCATTCATTTTAGGGTTTCATCAACCCCTAAACACGATCTCACACAAGTACCTGTATTTTACTAAGGGAAATACAGTCACATTGTTATTTTTCAAGGATCTTCTGGGGAACAAGAAGGAGACAAATAGCATTAGCTACAGGAAATCACAGGATGGAGGAGGAGTTTCTGTTTTTTGTTGTTGTTGTTTGTTTTTTTCTTCATTTGCTTTGTCGGAGGGAGCTTCCACATTTCCATGATGTGCAGGAGGGTGCAGTAGAGGAACAATTTGGTAACAAGAAAAAGAGAACAGAGGATGGAGGGAGGTTGTATTAGTTTCCTATGGCGGCTGTAACAAAATTACCACAAATGTTGTCTCTTAAAACAGCATTACATTTACTATCTTACAGTTATAGAAATCCAGAGTCTGAAATGGGTCTCACTCAGGTAAAACTGAGGTGTGGGCTGGGCTGTATTCCTTTCTGGAGGCTCTAGAGGAGAATCTGTTTCTCTGTCTTTTCCACCTTCCGGAGGCTGCCTGCATTCTTTGACTCTTGGCCCCTTCCTCCATCTTCAAAGCGAGCAAAGACATCTTTGAGTCTTCTTCAAGTCATATCACTTTACTTTTCTGCCTTCTTTTTCTGTTAAGGACCCTCACGATGACATCGGGCCCACGTGAATAATCCAAGGCCATCTCCTCATTTTAAGATCAGCTATTTAGAAATAAATAAATAAATACCAGAGAAACTTACTATAGTTCCATGTCCCTTTGTAATAAAAGTCTATAAAAGAAAGATCCATCATTACGCTAAATGTGAAATAATGAGAGAATTATTCTTAGAAGTAAGATTTAAAAAGGGGTGTTTTATATCACCACATTCTTGTATGAAGAAGAAATGAAAATAATGATAATTAAATATTTTTTAAAATTCCATCTGCGATCTTAATTTCCTTTTCTCATTTAAGAGAGCACAGTCGCAGGTTCTGGGGATTAGGATGTGAAAGTCTTTGGGGGCTGTTCTTCTACTATCACAGAAGTCGTGGGGGAGGTGAGCATGGATGGGTTTGAGAACCTGGTGGAGCAATAAGCCTTTGGCAGAGGGGGCACCCCTTCTTCTGAGGACAAATAGAGGTGAAGTAGAGTGCTTAGGCAGAAACACTTATAGATTGTGGGGTGGAAAAGCTGGAGGTGTTAGTGCCTGTTATAAACTGAATTGTGTCCCTCCTAAAGTTCTATGTTGAAGCTCTAACCCACAATGTGACTGTTTACTTTAAAGAAAAGGAAACTGTGTGTTATATCCAATATAATATAAACTCCAGGTGTTAAAGGGTTTAGCTTCAGTTACTTTGTTTATGGGAAACATCTTATTTACTCGTGATACCAGGTTATTAGATCTTTTATACACTTTTTAAAATGAATAAGGTATTAAGGAATTTTTTTTACCAGTTTCCCCCACACCCCCCTAAATCTCGTGATGTTGAGGACTAAGGAGGTTGAATATAAAGAAATTGTCCTAGCTTCCATCTCCCCAGGCATGTGGTTTTCTTTCAGCTGCTTTTGGCTGTTCCACTGTAGGGAGAGAGAAAAAGAGAAGATGGTTATCCCCAAAGTGGAAATTTCCTGGGTCTGTGATGGTTAGTGTGAACCCTTCTGGTCATAATAAACAGAAACCCAAGTTAAAGTTATTTTAAAACAGTAAAATTCCAAGGATAGCATGTAGGACGTCAGGCAGTGCTGGATCTAGGTGCTTTTCTGATGTCATCGGGAATACATCTCTGTCTATATATCACTTCTGATCACCTCTATATTGGCTTCATTAATGAGCCAAGCTGTATCATAGTAATCTCCAGCAGCTTCAGCATGATCTTCAAGAAGTTTAGGGAGAACTTCACATTCCCAATAGAACTGGCAAAAGTCTGAGATCTGTGTGTCACTGGCCTGGCCATTCAGGTGTCCATCCCCAAACTAATCACTGTATCTCAGGGGTTGCAACACTCTAAATAGTCAAGCCTATGTCATCCGACCTCCCTCCTGGTGCTGAGGGTAACAGTCTCACCCCAACCACATGACTGAGAGTGCAGGAAATGAGCGTCTCCACAGGAACAGAAAATGAGGGTCTCTATAGGAATATCAGGGTGATGTTAACACAAAAAATATTGAAGCAGATGCTGGGCACAAACAAACAGCCTATGACCCCTGCATTCTGGCAGGAAGACCGTGGATGAGATGGTTCTGAAGATGGACAGCTAAACTGATGACCATGGGAACATGGAGGTGTTAGTGCCTGTTACAAACTGAATTGTGTCCTCCCAAAATGTGTATGTTGAAGCCCTAACAATGTGACTATATTTGAAGACAGGGCCAATAACCTTAGGAGCCCATCCTACTCCAGTATGACCTCATTAAGTAATTACATCTGCAATAACTCTATTTCCAAATAAGGTCATATTCTGAAGTACTAGATGTTAGGACTTTAACATATCTTTTGGGGGGGATACAATTCAACCCATACAACCTGGATAATCCAGTAAAATTCCCTATTTTAAGATCCTTAACTTAATCACATTTGACGTGTAAGGTGACAGATTTACAGGTTTCAGGGATTAGGATGTGAACATCTTTTGGGGGGTAGGGGTCATTATTCTGCCTACCAGAGTTAGATTCTTAATGTTCCACTGGAGAGCAGCAAGACTCAGCTGTGAGTGCCAGGCCAGCACGCCTCTATTTCTCAGAGAATAGCAATGGACATGAAAACAGCATGGGGCTGGTGGAATGTGAGAAAAGAAAAGGGTAGTAGTATGTTCCATTAAGAAATTTAAAAATATTTTAATGTGTATTTTGTTACATAATCCCAACCATCCAGGGACAATAATGGAAAGAGAGAAATGGAAGACACATTTACAGAGAGGCTAATAATAGTAATTGTCTATAACAGTAATAGTAATAGTAATTGTCTTTTAAGAATGTTCCCTTTGTTACCTCACATGACCATTTTCTAGAGGAGGAAACTGAGACTCAGGAAGATAAGGTATTTGTCTGAGGTCACACAGAATCCAAATCCAGGCCATTTGATTGCAAAAATATTCTTAAGTACCTCTTCCCTGCTGTGTACCACCTCCTTTGCTAGATGCTGGGAAATAAAGAGATGAGTAAGAAATCGTCCCTGTACTCGGGGAGGTTCACAATCTAGTGGGGATAATAGATCATTAGAAAATCTTGAGTTGCATTCTCTATTGAAGATGCTGTGGAGTTATGTGGCAATATGCATGGTAAGATCAAAAGCGTTAAACTGATGGCCCTTTTGATAAACACAATGTTTTAAATTTGAATTAACTGCCAATACATATGTCAGGATGTTTCACATTTTAAAAAATCTGGAATTCTGGATTCTTTTAAAAAATTTCAGAGAATCTGGCAATGCTTGGTCTACCAACAACAGTTGGCAAAAGCCTAGAGCATTTGCCTCATTTGGACAAAATGTTCATTTCTCCACAGTCCCCACCATTCCCTATTGCATTACTCTTAGCCAGATTCACTAATGTATGTATCTGAAGGGCCTCTGTAGGTATTTGAATTTGGGATCCCTATGGAAGACAAATAATTCATGTGTGTTTAATGAAGAAATATTTGAGCATCCTTTCCAGACTCAGCTCACACATTTTTCTTTTTTAATCTTTTCCTCGTAGGTCCTTGTTATTGCCACATTATTCTTCTCATGCACCACTCCTTGAGTGTCCTTTGCAGTTCAAGAGATTTCCCAAATACAGAACATGACCAATCTCACAGCAGTATCTGTATTTGTCCTCCGAGGCTTCTCAGCTGTCCCTGAGTTACAGCTGCTCAGCGCGGCCACCTTCCTCCTTATTTACCTGGCTGCAGTTCTGGGGAACATCTCCATTATGGCTGCTGTGACACTTGACGCCCGCCTGCACATGCCCATGTACTTCTTCCTCAAACATCTCTCCCTGGTGGATATCTGTTCCATGTCCACTACCCTGCCCCGGGCCCTGGTGGCCACCATGGTGGGCTCCGGAGAGATTTCTCTCCCTGCATGTGCATCCCAACTCTTTGCCTTTATCTGCTTTGGGTCCACGGAGTGTTTTCTTATCACCTCCATGGCTTTTGATCGCTGTATGGCCATCTACAAACCCCTTGTGTACAGGGCAGCCATGAGTCCCCAGACCTGTGTGTCCCTGGTGGTGGTGGCCTGGGGCAGCGGGCTCCTCTACTCCACCTTCCACACAGCCAACACCTTTTCCCTGCCCTTCTGTGGTCCCAATGTGATTGACCACTTCTTTTGTGACATCCCCCCAATCATGCGCCTAGCCTGTGCCAATGCAGAAGCCCATGAGGCTGCCGGATTTGCCGTCAGTGGCTGTATCATCATAAGCTGCTTTGCCGTCACCGTCCTCTCATATGTCCGCATCTTGGCCACGGTGATTCAGATCCGTTCAACAGCTGGCCGCCGGAAGGCTTTCTCCACTTGTTCTTCCCACCTGGCCACGGTGCTGCTGTTTTATGGCACTGGAAGCTCTGCCTACATGCAACCCACTGCCCACTACTCCCCACTGCAAGGGCGCATGGCTGCTGTCTTCTATTCCATCCTCACACCCACACTGAATCCGCTTATCTACAGCCTAAGGAACAAGGACATGATGGGAGCTCTGCAGAAGCTCTATCTTCAGGTGTCATCTTAGGATCTGGCATCTGGATGTGGGAGGCACATGAAAATTTATCTTTAGAGGATTTTGCTCGTGGTCATGGTGGAAGTGTTAATACCTGCAGGGACCACCAGGAACATGCCTGTATGGGCAACAAAGTTGAATGACGAAGAGTTGTGAAGGAGACACCCAATAAATGTCTGGATGAAACAGTGACACATCCAATGTGCATTTAATTTAGGTAAATAGTACTATATGTACGCAGGGGAAGATAGAAACAGAGGGAGTGAAATGATTTAAGTAGTGTGGGTCATTCCATCCAAGAGCCAACTCAATAACCCTATGCCCCGGACTGTGAGGTCAATAGGAGACTCTCCTCTCAACTAGTCTCATTTCCACGGGCCTCCCACAAGCAGGCATGCCTTACCCACCTCGATGTGATTCTAATGTTTTAGTAGTAAACATTTTTTTACCTAATATGATATGTTCTAAATGCAAGCCAAAGACTTTATAAGAAGGAGCATCTATTCCAGAAGAAAAGTGGGCCATATTAGACTTACAGAGAAATGGTTTGTAGTCTTCATGTAGCTGCCTCCTAAGGCAATGTCAAGGGCACTCTTGTCTTTCTGCAATGTTTCTCTGGTAGCAAACGCTATATTCGTTGGGTTTGGGGTTTAGTTGCTTTAACAGAAACCAAATAACAGTGAGTTAAAGAATACAGAAGGTTTGTTTCTCTTTCATGTAAATATGCATTTGAAGTGATCCTGGGTGTTTCTATGCCACAAAGTAATCCTGAGACTAGGTTCCTTCTATCTCATTGCTCTACCATCCCCTAAGTTTTCTTTATCCACGTACAAGGGGTTAGATCACTAGCGCCTCATTTGCAATCCCACTACAGGAAGGGAAATGGAGGAAATGGAAGGCAAGCAACATGCTTTTAAGATGTGACCTGGAAGTTGTAGACTTCACTCCTGATAACATCCCATGGGCCAGAACCTAGTTACACAGACACACAGACTTGGAAAGGAGGCTGGGAAATGCTGTGTCCAGCTGGGTGCGCAGATAAAATTTCAGAAAGAAGAGAACGTTATTTACTAATTTTTAATCACTCCTCCACATCTAATCTCTCGATGAGCCACCATTTATCTTTTCATTTCATCTCACCATCACACTTCCAATTCTTCCTTTTATCCCAGGGCCACGTGTATTAAAGTTTACATTATTACTTTTACATACATTATCTCTAATATTCAAAATACCTCTGTAAGATAGTTGTAATCCTCCTCATTTTACAGATATGGAAAATAAAACTCAGATAGGTTAGGCAACTTAACTAAAGTTAAGAGGATTGAGAAAGGCTTTGTATTTTTACTCCAGAACTACTCAGGTTTCTATTTTTTAATGGTAGAGATTGGATTGTATCACTGGGGCTTAAAAAATCTTACCTTATTGAGACATCTTTTGGAATTTTTTTTTAATTGAAACATAGTCGATTGTACATATCTGTGGGGTACAGAGTTGAATATCAATACCTGTGTGAAATATGTGATGCTCAAATCAGGATAATTATTATTCTCAACATTATACAATGTAATTGGTTTTTGGGGCCCCTTACCAACTCCTCCCTCACTCTTCCTCCCTTCCCCCTTTCTCACCTCTGGTAACTTCAGTTCTGTTCTCTCCTTTTGAAAGTTCAATGTATTATTGCAATTGATGTATCTTTCTTTCTCTTTTTAAAAAAATTTACTTGTTTATTTTTTAACTCCCACTTACCAGTGAGGACATTTGGTATTTCTCTTTCTGTGCCTGGCATATTTTACTTAACATAATTTTCTCTCATCCATGTGCTGTGAATGGTAGGATTTCATTCTTTTTTTATGGCTAAGTAGTCTCACATTGTGTAAACATTCCACATTTTCCTTATCCAGTCATCTGATGATGGACATTTAGGTTGATTGGCTATTGTTAAATAGAGCTGCAATAAACATGGGAGTGCAGGTATCCCTTTGATGTGATGATTTCCATTCCTTTGGGTATAAACCCAGCAGCGGAACTGCTGAATAGTATGGCAGTTCTATCTGTAGTTGTTTGATGAACCACCATACCATTTTCTATAACAGCTGCACCAATTTACAATCCCATGAACAGTTAGGAGGGTTCCCCTTCCTCTGCATCCTCACCAGAATTTTTTGTTCTCTCTCTTCAATACTAGCCAGTCTAAGTGGGGTGAGATATCTCAATGTGGTTTTGGTTTGCATTTCCCTGATGCTGAGTAATGCTGAGCATTTTTTCATGTGTGTGCTGGCAATTTGTATATGTTCCTTTGAAAAATGCCTATTTAGCTCCTTTGCCCATTTTTAAATCAGGTTACTTTTTTTTTTTTTTACTGTTAAGTTGTTTGAGTTTCTTGTATTCTGGATATTAATTTCTTGTTGGATGCATAGTCTGAAAATATTTTCTTCCACTCTATAGATTTTCTTTTTGCTATTAATTGTTTCTTTTGCTGTACAGAAGCTTTTTAGTGTGATATAATCCCATTTGTTTATTTTTCCTTTTGTTGCTTGTACTTTTGGAGTCGTGTTCATAAAGTCTTTGCCCAGAGTTTAAGATGGCAACGGGTCTGGAGCAGGCGTGCCAGAAGACAGCACGAGCCTGAGAAGTGTGCACTGTGCTGCCAGAGTACTATTTGCATTTCCAAGAGCAACAAAAAATGAATAAAACATTGATCAACTAATCTACAATGACAAAAAAGCAACTAACATTGATCAACTAATCTACAATGACAAAAAAGCAACTACAGATTCAAGGTTTTAGGGCCAACACAAAAGAAGATTCCTGAGAGCACCCAAGCCGCGCTGTGGGACCGAGTGAGCAGCCCAAGGCAACAAAGGCCAAGAAAGACGCAGAAATGGAGAGTAAGGCACTGGACTGGCCCAGCTCTGTGAGATCAGTGAGTGACCCTCAGCCCAGCCCCGCTTGCGGGGCAGACGCCCGCCTGGCTCCCACCTACCACACCAGGCTAGGCACCGGCACTAGTGCTGCCTCCATTTTCTTGGGTGGGGGCGGGGCCAGCCAGCTTGGATCGACCAGGACTGCCCTCTTTGCTTGGCGCGGCTCCTCACTGAGCCGTGCCACTTGCGTGCCTCGGTGTGGGGCCCCCCAGGGCCTGCGGACCGGCATAAAATCCCACTCCCCCGGCGGATCTCTGGCAGGGCTGGTGGTGGGGGGAGCCCCCGGCCAGCGTCGGGAGGGCAGGGAGGAGGAGCCCGCCCAGATTGTCACTCCACCACACCCTGGGCTTCGGCCCCAGGAGGCAGATACCATCTCTGTGGCCATCAGTTTGGAAGAACCCCAAACTGATTTCTGGTTGGGAGAGGTGAGGCCGGAGTGCTCTTGAGCTTGCTTGAACCTGTTGGAGAGCTGACTGCCGGTGGGTGCCCACGTTGGCCCGTGCTGGGGGGATACAAAGAGGAACTGTGTGCTGTGGGATCCTCCCCCGAGGAGCTCCCACCCTGGTGTCGGAGATAACTCAACTACAAAGATAGCCGCAGTACCAGGCGGAAAGTGACAGGCCCAGAGGAGGCCTTATCCAGGGTCACAAAAGCACTCAGAGCATCCCT
>NW_007736950.1:47740-48756 GCF_000696425.1 Galeopterus variegatus
AAAAAAAAAAAAAAAAACTCTTGGAGGGGATAAATGAGTTCAGCACAGTAGCAGTATACAAAATCAACACACAAATATCAGTAGCATTTCTATTCTCCAATAGTGAACATGCAGAAAGAGAAATCAAGAAAGCCTGCCCATTTACAATAGCCACCAAAAAAATAAAATACCTAGGAATCGAGCTAACCAAGGATGTGAAAAATCTCTATAATGAGAACTACGAACCACTTCTGAGAGAAATTAGAGAGGATACAAGAAGATCGAAAAATATCGCATGCTCTTGGTTTGGAAGAATCAACATAGTGAACATGGCCATACTACCCAAAGTGATATACAAATTCAATGCAATCCCCATCAAAATTCCAATGACATTTCTCTCAGAAGTGGTTTGTAGTTCTCATTATAGAGATTTTTCACATCCTTGGTTAGCTCGATTCCTAGGTATTTTATGTTTTTGGTGGCTATTGTAAATGGGCAGGCTTTCTTGATTTCCCTTTCTCCATGTTCTCTATTGGAGACTAGAAATGCTACTGATATTTGTGTGTTGATTTTGTANTTTGGAAGAACCCCAAACTGATTTCTGGTTGGGAGAGGTGAGGCCGGAGTGCTCTTGAGCTCGCTTGAACCTGTTGGAGAGCTGACTGCCGGTGGGTGCCCAGGTCGGCCCGTGCTGGGGGGATACAAAGAGGAACTGTGTGCTGTGGGATCCTCCCCCGAGGAGCTCACACCCTGGTGTCGGAGATAACTCAACTACAAAGATAGCCACAGTACCAGGTGGAAAGTGACAGGCCCAGAGGAGGCCTTATCCAGGGTCACAAAAGCACTCAGAGCATCCCTACCAGAAACCTGAAAGTCTTCCTGGGCAGGGCAGGGCAGAGCACAGGCTTGAAGTCCCGGCTGATAGAAAAGGACTGCAGAAGACACGCCCCAGCCCTGTACGGAGTGCACAGAGTGGGGAGGGGTCCAGCAAAGGAGACGGAGACTCAGAAAAAAAAATACATACCCTGCAGCCCCCC
>NW_007736950.1:52125-56477 GCF_000696425.1 Galeopterus variegatus
GGGGGGGCGGAGAAGAAGATATAACAACTACAATCTTTTGAAGTTGTTACAACAAGCAAACGGAAAGAATATTCTTGGGTGGGATGGGGGAGAGGGAGGAGGGAGGGAGGTTTCGGTGATGGGCCATAATAACCATCTACATTGTATATTGACAAAATAAAAATTAAAAAAAAAAAAAAACTCTTTGCCCAGTCCTACTTTCTGAAGTGTTTCCCATATGTTTTTTTTTTTTTTTAGAATTTTTATAATTTGCGGTCTTATATTTTACTGTATAATCCATTTTGAGTTGATTTTGGTATATGGTGAGAGGTACAGGTCTAGTTTTTTTCCTTCTACATTTGGATGTCCAGTTTTCCCAGCACCACTTATTGAAGAGGCAGTCTTTTCCCTAATGTGTGTTCTTGGTACCTTTTTTGAAGATGGATGGCTGTGAGTTTGTGGGTTAATTTCTGAGTTCTGTTCAATTGGTCTGAGTGTCTGTTTTATATCAGTACCATGCTGCTTTGGTTGCTATAACTTTGTAGTGTAATTTGAAGTCAGGTAGTGTTATGTCTCTGGCTTTATTTTTTTTGCTCAGGATTGCTTTGGCTATTTGGGGTCTTTTGTTGTTCCATATGAATATTAGGATTGTTTTTTCTACTTCTATGAAAAATGTCCTTGGTATTTTTATGGGGATCATGTTGAATCTGCAGATCACTTTGGGTAGTATGGACATTTTCACAATGTTAATTCTTCCAATCCAAGAGCATGGAATGTCTTTTCATCTTTTTGTATCCTTTTAAATTTCTTTCAACAGTGATTTGTAGTTCTAATTATAGAGATCTTTCACCTCTTTGGTTAAATTCCCAGCCAAAATATAAAATACCTAGGAATTGACTTAACCTAAGAAGTGAAAGAACTCTACAATGAGAACTACAAATCACTACTAAGAGAAATTAAAGAGGACACAAAAAGATGGAATGACATACCATGCTCTTGGATGGGAAGAATTAACATTGCGAAAATTTCTATTTTACCAAAGCAATCTACAGATTCAATGCAATATATAAAGAACTCAAACAACTATACAGTAAAAAAAAAAAAAACCCAAATAATCCAATTAAAAAATGGACAAAGGAGATGAATAGACATTTTTCAAAGGAAGACATACAAATGGCCTACTGGTATATGAAAACATGCTGAATGTCACTAGTCATCAGAGAAATGCAAATCAAAACCACATTGAAATATCATCTCACCCCAGTTAGACTGGCCATTACTAAAAAGACCAAGAACAACAAATGCTGGCAAGGATGTGGGGAAAGGGGAACTCTTATACACTGTTGGTGGGTCTGTAAATTAGTGCAGCCATTATGGAAAACAGTATGGAGGTTCCTCAAACAACTACAGATAGAACTACCATATGATCCAGCAATCCCACTACTGGGCATTTAACCAAAGGAATAAAAATCTTCATGTTGAAAGGATACCTGCATGCCTCTGTTCACCACAGCTCTATTTACAATAGTCAAGTGTTGGAACCAACCTAAATGTCCATCGACACACTACTGGATGAGGAAAATGTGGTATATATACACAATGGAATACTAATCTGCCATAAAGAAAGAATGAAATCTCACCATTTGCAGCAACATGAATGAGTCTGGAGAAAATTATGTTAAATGAAATAAGCCAGACAAGAAAAGAGAAATATCACGTGTTCTCCTTATAACTGGGTACAAGGAAGGAAGGAAGGAAGGAAGGAAGGAAGGAAGGAAGGAAGGAAGGAAGGAAGGAAGGAAGGAAGGAAGGAAGAAGGAAGGAAGGAAGGAAGGAAGGAAAAACCAAAACAATACATGTAACTTTCAGAAAGGGAAAACAAACCTAATGATACCAGAGAAGAGGGAGAGGTTGTGCGGCAGGGAGGAGGGATAGGTTGGGTAAAGGATATAAAGAAAAATCATGATTTGTGTTGGGCTGAGATCTCAGATCCTTCTGCCCCTTCCTGTGCAGGTCATGAGTCAGGTAATTGAAAGAAGACCCTGGCAGCTTTATGAAGGTAGACGTACTCTATTCTTCAGATGTGAGCTTCACAGACACACTTTATTCCTCCAAGACAAGCTCGAGCTCTACTCCACTGACCCTCCGTGCTCTGCTGTCCCACTGTGCTCTGCTGACCCTCCATGCTCTGCTGACCTTTCAGGCTCTGCTGACCAGCAGTTCAGAGCAGTTACCTTTATACTTTTAGTACACAATAGCAGCCACAAGACAAGGATTACATAATTATAACTATCATGTTGAATCAGTAAATGGGCATACATGCACAGTTACACTACTATTAAAACTGTTTCTAGTGAATGTGCTGAATCTTGCCCATTTGTAACAGATGCAAGATGGGAGATCCTGACTACACTTTTTCTATTTTCCTTACAATTTGTAATAATAATATGTTTATAATAAATAACAAAAAAAAGAAAGTTCAAAAAAATTGATTCCCAGCTATTTTATTTATTTGTTTATTTATTTTTGGTGACTCTTGTAAATGGGCTAGCTTTGTTTCTTTTTCTGCTAGTTTGTTTTTAGAGTATAGAAATGCCACTGATTTTTGCATGTTGATTTTGTATCCTGCAACTCACTGAAATGGTTTATCAACTCCAAGAGTTTTTTTGTAGAGTCTTTATGCTTTTCCACATATAGGACCATGTCATCTACAAACAAGGACAATTTGACTTCATCTTTTCCAATCTGGATGCCCTTTATTTCATTCATTTGCCTGATTGCTCTGGCTAGTACTTCCAATATTGTATTAAATGGGAGTGGTGAGAATGGGCATCCTTGTCTTTTTTCCATGCTTAGGGGGAAAACTTTCAGCTTTTTCCTGTTCAGGATAATATTGGTGGTGAGTTTGTCATATATGTCTTTTATTGTGTTGAGATTCTTTTCTTCCATTCCTAGTTTGCTGAGAGTTTATAATGGATGGACATTGAATTTTGTCAAATGCATTTTCTGCATCTATTGAGATAATCATATGGTTTTTGTCCTTGATTTTGTCGATGTGGTGTATCACATTTATTGACTTGTGAGTGTTGAACCATTCTTGCATGCCTGGTATAAATACCACTTGATTGTGCTGTACAATTTTTTTGATGTGTTGCTGTATTCTATTTGCTAACATTTTGTTGATGATTTTTATGTCTATGTTCATCAAAGATACTGGCCTGTAGTTTTCTTTTTTTTGTTGTGTCTTTGTCTGGTTTTGGGATCAGGGTGAATGTGGCCTTGTAGAACAAGTTTAGGAGAATGGCCTCTGTTTCAATTTTTTAAAATAGTTCGAAGACAATTGGTATTAATTCATCTTTGAAGGTTTGGTAGAATTCAGCAGTAAAGCCATCTGGTCCTGGGTTTTTCTTTGTTAGGAGACTGTTTGTTTGTTTGGTGGCTGGCCAGTACAGGGATCCAAACCCTTGACCTTGATGTTATCAGCACCATGCTCTAACCAAGTGAGCTAACCAGCCAGCCCTTGAGACATTGTTTAAAAGATTGAGGAGTTGGTTGTAGTGCTACCAATATATCTTTGAGGATTGAACAGTCCTCCAATATCTGGAAACACTTTTTGATCAAAGGCATAACCCTTGGAGAGGCATAAATTGTCCAAAGAGAGAAGAAATGGCATGTGGCCAGCCAGCTAGATTGGACAAGTCTTTTGTTATTACTGGGTGTGGCAGACACACCTAAAGATGACCACCAATTAGTCACATCCTTTTATAATCCCCTCCCCTTGCGTGTGGGAAAAACCTTTGATTTGCCTTTTGACTATAGAACATGGCAAGGATTGTCACTCCCTTAATTAGCTGAAGTCTACTCTCTGAGAAAAAATATCTGGGAGCTTGGTGTATTCCACAGGTCTCTGAGTGGCCAGCTCCTTTTCATCCTTTAGGTTTTAGCTTCTATGTATCCTCGTCATATAGTCCCTTCTTGGCTTTCCCACCTGAATGGATCCCCTTCAGATTATTCTCAGTACCCTTATCCTGTTTTATTATCTACTGCATTTATCACCCTTCTGAAATTACCTAAATTATTTAGCTTATTTGTTCTTCCCCAACCCCACCACTTCCTCTGAATATAATCTCAAAGAGGGCAAGATCTGTTTTCTTCAATGCTGTATCCCCTGTGCATAGTGTAGTGCCTAGTGCGTACTTGGTGTTCAATATGTATTTTGCTGAAGAAACAAATGCGAAGCATAACAACAACAACAAGAACCCCACAAAAATCAGAGCTGCTCTGGTGTAAACTAGGGTGAGGGGGCTGCAACCCTTGACCATTTGGTGGTTTCCCATCTCCCTCTCCACAGACATTTTTGAATCGCCTACGTG
>NW_007736950.1:56911-58583 GCF_000696425.1 Galeopterus variegatus
AACAACAAGAACCCCACAAAAATCAGAGCTGCTCTGGTGTAAACTAGGGTGAGGGGGCTGCAACCCTTGACCATTTGGTGGTTTCCCATCTCCCTCTCCACAGTCATTTTTGAATCGCCTACGTGGGATCATTTTACCCAATTCAGATACCCCCTCCCTAATCAGATTAATAAATGCTATTGAATCTAAATCACCATTGATTGGATGATACTTTATTATTTTGTGTTCCACTAAGAAAGAAAAAGACACTGCCAATCAAACCATGACACCTTATTGAGGTGAGCCTACTGGTGCCAGCCAGACAGCAGAACTGCGTGGCTCCATGTGGCCCCCTCACCCCACCACCATGGGCCCAGGCAGGGGGGAGCTCCAGACCCTGCCCTGGAGCCCTGAACTGGCACTTCACAGGTGAGCCCACTGGTGCCAGCCAGCAGAACCACATTGCTCCATTTGGCCCCTCATCCTGCTTCAGACCCAGGGGGGAGCACCAGCCTACAGATCTGACCTACTGAGTTTGGCCCAGCAGAACTCCACATGATAGAGGCTCATTCTATGACCACAGAGTCTTGAATGGGAACCAGGTTGGTTTAACATAACCACCACCACACCTACTGTCAAGCAAAGACAGTTCACCCCCCACAGTAGCAACCAAGGCCACTCCACAGCAAACCTCAGTGTAATAGAAGAAGCAAACATCCTACCAAATGAACACACTAGAAGTACAAACAATCAAGAAGAAATGACACCACCGAAAGGCTAGAGTAATACCCTAAAGTCATACTCCATGGAACAGGAAATCCTTGAAGTGTCCGAAAAATAATTTTGAGCAATGATCTTAAGAAAACTTGAAGAAATAAAGGAAGACTCAATAAGAGAACACAATGAAACAAGAAAAAAACATCCAGAATATGAAGGAGGAAATCTACAAAGAGATTAATACCATAAAAAAGAGTTTAGCAGAACTTCTAGAAATGAAAGACTCACTCAATGAAATAAAAAACATGACTGAGAACTTGAGCAGCAGGGTAGAGCAAGTAGAAGAAAGAATTTCAGAGCTTGAGGATGGTCTTTTTGAAATAACTCAGGCAGACAAAGAAAAGGAAAAAAGAATTAAAAATAATGAGGACAACCTAAGAGAGATAGCAGACAATCTCAAGTGCTCTAACATCTGAATTGTGAGTATTCCTGAAGGGCAGGAGAAGGGAAAAGGTATCAAAAAACTACTCAAGGAAATAGTAACAGAAAACTTCCCAGGTGTAGGTTGAGATACAGACCTTCAGATTCAGGAAACTCAAAGGTCCCCAAACAGATTCAACCCAAAAAGATCCTCCCCAAGACATATTATAGTTAAATTAGCAAAGTGAGAATTCTACAAGCAGCAAGAGAAAAGCATCAGGTCACTTATAGGGGAACCCCCATCAAACTAACAGCCGACTTCTCAACCAAAACCCTACAGACCAGAAGAAAATGGAATGATATATTCAAAATACCAAAGAAAAAACTACCAGCCAAGAATTCTTTACCCAGCAAGGCTCTCCTTCAGAAACAAGGGAGAAATAGTGTATTTCCCAGACAAACAAAAGTTGTGGGAGTTCACCACCACACTACCAAACCTGCAAGAAATTCTCAAGGGAGTCATTCATCTGGAATCTGAATAATGGTGACCACCATC
>NW_007736951.1:0-16450 GCF_000696425.1 Galeopterus variegatus
AAAAAAAAAAAAAAAAAAAAAAAAAAAAAAAAAAAAAAAAAAAAAAAAAAAAAAAGAACTATAGGCTTACCCAGGTCACTAAAGCTGTTTTATTTTTCACAATTAGAGCTCATCCTGAGAAAATACAATCAATATAATTAATGCTTGGGGGTATTTTTCCCAGCTTTCTCATAATACAGATTCAAGGTGCTATTCAGATTATAAAGGTATTACAGAAGAGATTTCATGAAAAAGTTGATCTATCACATGGTTTTCTCTAACTGTTTTTAGATGTTGCATAAGCAGAAAACCAAACTACACAAGCAGTAATCTATGAAAACTAAAGTTTCATAGATAATGGGCATTATTCTAGACTTTTAATTCTAATGTATCATTTAAAACACAATTTAAAATGTGGCTGTTTCTCCTACTGCCTGTCATATTCTCCATATTAGGAATGGTAAGCCTTCCTCCCTCTCCCTCATTTGCACACTCTAACCCTCTCAATCTCAATAGCTCTTTTCACCTCCAACTTCACTAAACCCAAATTACCTCGACTACCCCCTCCCTACCTCCAAATTTTCCTACAGAATTATTTTCCTTTTCCAAGTATCTATTTTTCTTGCATCTGTTCTCAATTTCCAATCCCTTCTGCCTCCTCTTGGACCTTCTCTCTCTTGCAAATGTCTTATTCTCTCTGAAGACTCCTTCAACTTCTAACACAACTCCTACACACATTTGTTTCTTTTTCCTAGACATACTCTCCTTTTCTTTCTTTTCTATTTTTTGGGGTTTTTTTGGCAGCTGGCCAGTTCAGGGATCTGAACCCCTGGCCTTGGTGCTCTAATCAACTGAGCTAACCAGCCAGCCCGTATTCTATTTTCTTCTCTTTGCACCTTTGC
Source organism: Galeopterus variegatus (assembly GCF_000696425.1). Classification (NCBI taxonomy): domain Eukaryota; kingdom Metazoa; phylum Chordata; class Mammalia; order Dermoptera; family Cynocephalidae; genus Galeopterus; species Galeopterus variegatus. The sequence continues at coordinate 882 of NW_007736951.1, forward strand.
TCATATTATTTTCTGACTGTAATGTACTTCCACTGGCTCTCAAAGTAACTAACGTTTATAACCTAATCCTTTCTTAAATCACTATAGTAATATCTTCATTATTCATTACTCAAGATGACAGGAAAGCATTCAGTACATTTCATTACAAAGATTGAGAAACAGTGAAAGTCCTCACATTTATTTATTTACTTTTGGCAGCTGGCTGGTGCAGGGATTGAACCCTGAACTGTGGTGTTATCAGCACCATACTCTAACCAACTAAGTTAACCAGCCAGCCCAGTACCAGCATGTAAAAGGCTAATCTTTAGCTATCTACGACCTTTCAAATTCTGGGACTTTCTTATTTCGTTTTACAAAGTATAGGTCTTTGGAGAAACTAGTTCTACACCATAGATAGTTTGAGAAGCACCTCTCTAGAGGCCTCAAAGCTATAAAACTAAAAATTCTTGAAGCAGAGAGAAAGCTATGTTGCCCTGGTCATGTAGCCAGGAAGAAGGGGTTGAGGAATCAGAAGAAAACTGTCGAAAACAGATCTACACCAGTAGAGTGACATGGGAGAGGGGTAAAAGTGGAAATGGGCTTCTGGATCCTTACTGGGACAGAAGAATGGTAAAAATAAGAATTTGGAGGGAGGAAAGCAGCAGCTAGCTGGCAGACTTGTGCTCAGACGGTATCCCTCCAAAGGAAACAGGTTTCCTTCAGCTTCAGCAAGCCTTCATTATTCTTAAAGCAGCAGCTGTTCCTTTATTTATTTATTTATCTTAAAAAAGATGACCGGTAAGGGGATCTTAACCCTTGACTTGGTGTTGTCAGCACCACGCTCTCCCAAGTGAGCGAACTGGCCATCCCTATATAGAGATCTGAACCCGTGGCCTTAGTGTTATCAGCACCACACTCTCCCAAGTGAGCAACGGGCCAGCCCCCCCCCGCCTTTTAAACTTATGGAAACATCCTAAGAATCTGATGAAAGTTATGCATTATCTTCCCAGAAAAAAATGTTCATGCCCATAGTTTTGAATCAGTTGAACTTAAAATTGAATATAATTTTAGGAAATTCATGAAGAACATTCATGAACCCCAAGTTAAGGACTCTTGTTTGTTTTTTTGTTATTGTTGGCTGACCAGTTCTGGGATCTGAACCCATGATGTTGGTGTTATAAGGCTGCATCCTAAAGAACTCTTGAATTTAAAAATTCCTGAAAGGATATATAAGAAATTGATAATTATTGTTGTCTCTTGGGAGGGAAGGGGAAGGCAGGGGCTTTGGTGTGGGAGGAAAATATCCTTTGCATCATATACCGTTTTTTGTTAATAAATTCATTACCATGTACATGGTTTGCTTTTTCAATTAAAAAAGAAAAAATATTTAAAAACAAGTTAGTTGACATCCAGGGTAAAACCTGATCATAGCTTAACATCAGGGAAAGAAGAAAGTCCCTTAATTCCATTAAATTACCTACTCTACTTTTTCTGAAATTCTTCCATTAAGAAACATTTACATTTCAAGGGTAAAATCCTTAAATACGTAAATATAACTTGAGTAACTGGTATGAATTAATTTCAGCCTAAATATAAACAGATATCAGATCCTTGCCTATCGTCACAAGCATTACAAAGCAGGCAAACACTGAACTTTAGAAGGGGGAAAGGAGAAGGACATGCAGAAATGAACAGAAAGAAGAAACCAGAAGGTTGAAACACAATTTGCTTATTTCTCAGTTGCTTGTAGTCAGCTTTCACCCACAGAGACACACAAAAAACAGCTGTTCAAAGAGATTTTACATCCCACTAGATATGTCAACACTACCAAGAACTATGGCTACAACCAACTTCTGATGACTTTATAAGTACTCTTTGAGACAGAATGAAATTCTTCGTCACATAGTTTAGGAAGTTAAAGCTTCTATCAAGTAAGGTGTTCCCTGTGTTATGAAGGACAATCACAAAAACTAATAATGGAGCAACATAAAACATTTAAACTTACTTGCAAAATATGTGGTCACACTTTGTGGAAACTGGTTCTTTTATCAACTCCAGGCTAGAAGAGTAGGAAAAAAAACCAAGAGAACATAAATTAGGCTCATTAATTTATTTAAAAATAAATATATTGTTAGTAAAGAAGTTCAAATTTTTTTTTTTTTTCCTTTTTTTGTCTTTTCTCGTGACCGGCAACGGATCGCAACCCTCAGTGTCGTGCCCGTACCGGACCGGGACTGGCAACGGGATCGCAATCCTCCGTGTTGCTCCCGCACCTCGCTCAGCCAGTGAGCGCCGGTCTATATGTGGGATCCGAACCCTCGGTGGGAGCGCCACTGCGGTCCCAAGCAGCGCACTCTCCAGTGCGCCACTAGGCCGGCCCAGTCCTTTGATTTTTTTGTATGGATTTAAATTACCGTCTAGGGTCACTTTCTTTCAGCCTGAAGAACTTCCTATAGTATTTCTTGTAAGGCAACAAATTGTTTGTTTTTGTTTATCTGGGAGAGTCTTTGTTTTACTTTCATTTCTCACCCAATTTTTTTGTTGTGGTAAACTACACATAATATAAAATTTCCCATCTTGATCTTTTTTTTTTCCCCTTTTTGTCTTTTTTACTGACCGGTAATGGGATCGCAACCCTCGGTGCTGCACCCGCACCGCGCTCAAAACAGAATTACGCTAATCTCTTCAATACTCCATATTATCATTAGCATCTAAAAGATTAACTGATAATACTTCACATTAATTAGTTTTCACTGATACACTTTTTGGAGCTATCACTGTAGATGCACATACTATATCTTAACTAAACTCTAAGCTCCCAAAAACCAAAACTTCTGCTTATATTTCTTTTGGATGCTCTCACAGCACTTTTTTTGCATGTGACTGCCTTTTTGTTTTTAATATGGAAAATTTTTGTTTTTAATATGGAAAATTTCAAGCATTTACACAAATAAAATAGTAAAATGGATCCCATATACCATCACCCAGCTTTAACAACTATCAATTCAAGGCCAATCTTGTTTCATCCACACTTACCCCCACCCCAGGTTATTTTAAAACAAATCCCAGCCATCATATCATTTCATCTATAAATATTTTAACTATATCCTTAAAAGGTAGAGACTTTTTTAGCATAAACATGAAACCATTATTACTTCTAAAATTAATAATTTTAATTAAAAATTCATTTTAAATTAAAATATTAAATTAAAAAATAATAAACCCAAAATTAATAATTTCCTTAATATCATTTGGTATACAATTAATGTTCCAATTTGCCTCATTATATCACAAAACTTGTTTTTAATAGTTAAATTTGTTTAAATCAGGATCCAAATAAGATTTGCATAGTACATTTGATCAATGTTTGTCTCTTTTTTTCCCCCCTTTTTGTCTTTTTTCATGACCGGCAACGGGATCGCAACCCTCGGTGTCGCGCCTGCACCGCGCTCAACCAGTGAGCGGACCATTCTCTATATGGGATCCGAACCCTTGGTGGGAGTGCCACAGCGCTCCCAAGCGCCGCATTCTACCGAGTGCGCCACCGGGCTGGCCCGCCCTTTGTGGTTTATTTTAAAAAATAGGTCATTTGACCTGTGAAACTTCTCACATTCTGGATTTTGCTTATTGTAACCCCATGGGGTGGTTTTAACATGTTTCTCTAGCCTCTTTATTTCCTGTAAACCAGAGTCATAGGCTCAATCAAATTTTGGATTACTTTCTAAAAACAGTGTAATCAATACTCACTAAAGGAAATTTAGAAAATAATAAATGTAGAATACAAGAATTTTGAGAAAAGAAAATACATCACCCAAGTTCCCATCTCTACCTGCCTATCCACAGAAAAATTCATTTAGTAATATAACAAGTATTTAGTGAGCATCTACTGTATTCAAGCACTGTTTTTGGAGATGGAAATGCAGCAGTAAACAAAATAAAGCCTGCCCTCATAGAGTTTACGTTCTATCTGTGGTAGACAGTTGATAGAGAAATTAATAAGAACACACAGGAATAAGTGTTAAAAGAGAAAAATAAGGGCTGGCCCGTAGCTCATATGGGAGAGTGTGGTGCTGATAACACCAAGGCCACGGGTTCGGATCCCTATATAGGGATGGCCGGTTGGCTCACTTGGGAGAGCGTGGTGCTGACAACACCAAGTCAAGGATTAAGATCCCCTTACCGGTCATCTTTTTAAAAAAAAAAAAAAAAGAGAGAGAGAAAAATAAGTAAGGAGGATAGGGAGTGCAGTGTGTTGGGGGAACGTACATATACGTTGGTCAGGAAAGGCCAGACTGAGAAGGTGACATTGGAGAACAGCCAAATAATGTAAGGAAACAAACTATGCAACAATTGGGGGAAGAACATCCATGTGGAGAGGAAGAAGACAAACCTTGAGTAGGACTATACTTGGTGTTTGTCAAGGATAGCAGGGAGGTCAGGGCCAGATGGAATGATCAAGGGGGATGCAGCTGTGAGCCTGAGCAGGTAGGAACCTGTAGGCTATTTTAAGTCTTTAGCTTTATTATGAATGAGAGCTTTCGAAACTGATTTTTGGCAGTAAAGTCCAGGCAGGACATCAAAGGACAGGTAACCTACTAGTGTGACAGGAATGTGGTTCTTTTGATTTAATGTTTAACTTTTTAGAAAACACACCAAGGTCAAAGGTTTGGATCTCTGTGCTGGCCAGCTGCCAAAAAAAAAAAAAGAAAACAATCACAAGAAAAGCTGAGGGACAATAGCCTTGTGTTGTGAAAGGTTTGGTAGTGTAACTCTTGTCATCATGGGGTTTCTGACACAGCACAGGGCAATTGAAAAGAAATACACTGGAGGGTATTCAGAAGGCTGGGTTTCTGCTACCAGTTCTCTTTTTTGTTAGCAGAGCAACCTTGGTCAAGAACTCTACCTGAATTTCAGTTTCCTTCTATGTGACCCACTCTGCCAGTCTCCTCAGGTAATTGTGAGAATAAAATCAAAAATTACTTGGGAAAATCCTTAACAATCTGAGATGACTTGTACCAATGTTAGTATTATTACTGCAACCAAATATGACTTTAAAAAGAAAAACATCCCTGACAAAGAGAACTGATCTGTGGGCTGGTTAGCTCAGTTGGTTAGAATGCAGCCTAATACACTGTTCAGGGGAGGGGTTCAGACCCTTGTACCTGCCAGCTGCTGAAAAAAAAAAGGGACTCTGATTTCTTACTAAATCACTATTTCTGAGATAAGCTAGATATCAGAGAAATTCTCAGTAAAAAAAAAAATTGGATCTAACTATCATACCAGATGGCTTTCATTCTCACCATTGATTCAATTCTGAAATGATTATATTTGTGTGGTAATTATAATCCAAGCTATACAAACACACTGCAAACACAAACTTTGAACAGATGAAAACTCCAATATGTAAAAAGGTAATTGACTGTTGAAGGCAGAGCTTGGAAAGGAAACAGGAGTGAAAAGGGAAGAAATTAAAATGTTCCTTTTCTAGGTCCTAATGAGAGTAAATGTTTACTATAAAAGTAATTCAAATCATTTAAACACTTTTCCTATCAGGCAATACTTTAGGCCTTCTGCAGATTTGCATTTTGAGCTGGAAAAAGAAACTGCGTTTTGGTTTGAATTGGTTTGAAAAAACAACCACCCACCAGGAAAACATTTCTTCTGAAAGTCAAAAGTTTAATATAGTCACATGTAAAAAGTTAGAAAGAATTACCAATTATCAGAAATAACCAACAATAGTGATTTACGGGCCACTAGAAGCAATTTTAGTTCAAGAGACCTAAAGGCTAAAAACCTACCCTATAGCTACCACAAGTAACACTGTTACCAGTCATGATCAGGAATCACTTATTAAGACATAACTGCATATTGTGCTATTCTGGGTACTGAAGGAAAAAAAGAAGTGAAGTAGGTATGGCCTCCATCTCAGAACTTTTCATATAAAAGAGTTTTAAGTTTAACAATGACTAGGATGAACAGTTTTAGCTTAAAAAATATTAAGAATTATTCTCTTTCTTTTTCCCTCCCCTCCCACCTCCTAAAAATTAGTCTATTTCTAATAGAAAACAGGAAATAAACAGTAAAAAGCTGGAAAATACACAACAGTTGACTGAAAATAATTTAGCATTAACTTTCATTCTTGCATCTTTAATTTTTATGTATCTGAGTTTTTAAACTGATGGTTTAAATTCACCAGAATGAGAAAGAATACTACATTTTTATGACTGAATCCCATGGAAATGGAAAACAAATGGATGCAAATGCCACACTATTGAGGACTTTTTGATCACTCTTCATAATCATGAGTAAGTTTTATGCTTTTCCAAAAGCAATTTTTCCCCACCATGTCATTTCTTGCTTCCCCGGCTCAGCTGTCTCATAAATTAGGCTGTAGATCTCATTTAGCTCTTATTTTTGTTTAGCTAGAATGTTGAGGGGCAAGGGACAGAATGGTAACTTATAAACCTTGTATCTCTCTAAAACCACAAATTGCATTTCCCTTAATCTTTTTAACTTTACTCCAAATATGAAGAAACTTTCATGAAGCGCAAAGAAAAATTTACATGAACTGACCTCCTTTATTGAGGGTAAGGAGCAATAGGTGCAACTTTTCAATTATTTTTTGAATGTTACCCACCATTAATGACCCCCATATTAAAAAAAAAACATTAAACTACCAAGAACCAATTTAGTTTATTAATAAATTCATTCAAGAAATGTGTATTGACTGTCTACTATGTCCCAGGGACTAGTCTAACTTCTGAGGATACAGAAGTAAACAAAACAAAAATCTCTGCCCTCATGGAGTTTATATTCTGTGGGGGTAGAGAAAAGGGATGAATAACTTATACAGAATGTCAGATAGTAATAAATGTTAGGGAGAAAAATAAAGCAGGAAAGGGGGGATAAAAAGTGTGTTGAGAGTGTTGCAATTTTAAATAAAGTTGTCTGGAAATGCCTCTTTGAAAAGGTGGTATTTTAATCAAGATTTTCAAACCATGCAAGTATCAGGGAAAGAACATTGTAGGCATAGGGAACAACAAGTGTAACATCTCAGAGGCAGGAGAACATGTCATATGTCTAAAGAACAGTTAAAAGGCCAGAGTGACCAGAATAGAAAATAAAAGGGGAGAGCATAGACAATAATTCTTCTAATTTTCCTTTCTAGCTTTCCATTGGGAGATTTTGAAGTATGATTTTTCATTTGTTTTGTAGAAACTATAGAGATCATCTAATGGCTCCTTGGGGTTTTTAACCTTTATTGTGCCATGGACCTTCTTCTCAGAGTAATGCTTTTAAATGCATAAAATAAAAAATAAAAAATTACGAAAAAACCCTAATTATATTGAAATACAGTTTTATCTGTAGGCCTCCAAAGGTTCTGGAGGGTCTGCAAGTTAAGAACTTCTGAATACACACTAGGGAATTTTCTGGGGTGATGAAGATGTCCCATATCTTGATTGGGGACTGGTTTACACAGATATACACACTTGTCAAAACTCATTGACTTGCACACTTTCTTTCTTCCTTTTTTTTGTGAGTGGTAGGTACAGAGATTAAACCCTGGACCTTGGTGTTATCAGCACCACACTCTGAGTTAACCAGCCAACACTTTAGATCTCTGCATTGCACTGTATGTAACTTAAACTTCAATTAAAAAAAAAAAAAGGAATAGCCCAGTCCCTTCTTCATTTTATAGATAAAGAAAAACAAAGGTTCACTCAAAGAGTCAGACTTGCTAAGACTGATGACTTGCAGTATTCTTATTTAAATGTACAGGGCCAGTTTCAGTCAAAGGTTCTCCCAAAGACCTATCTCCTCACAGACACCAATAATCCGTGATTTAATTTAGCTATTATTAACCATGTCCACTCTAAGTGATCAAGGTTGTTTTAGAGCTGGAAGAAAAGCCCAAATAGCACTTAATCCAAACCTGTCCCAATGCAGAACCAATCAAGATAGTCTGTGGCCAGGAGAGTGAGAGGGTGAGGCAAAGTGGAGAAAAAGAACTACTTTTCTATATATTTTTTTACTTTTGTTTTTTATCTTTAGTATTTTTCTATATTTTTAAAGCTCTTCAGATAAGAGAAGCAGCAACTTCAACAGCCTGATCTTAACAGATTTTTCTCTCTACTATGTAAGGTCAGTTCTACGTATTTTCATAGGAGATAATCATGTAAGGGATAATCCCAAATTAATAAACTCTTCTGTTGACTTACCAGATTGGACACTCTAAGATTTTCTGCATAGCACGAAGGACAGTTTGTACTTCTTCAATGTGAACCGCAGACAGATCCATTTCTTTCTGTTCCAATAAACCTTAATACATTGAAAAACATATATATAAGTTAACCACTTAAAAAGATTCATAAAAACGACAGCTTAATTTTTATCATTTTTAATTAAGAGAAATTTAGGATTGGAGTGCTTCAGAATTATACTAAGCATAGAGCTAATGACAAAAATCCTTATTTTTAAAGGTTCTACAAGTTGCTTTTTGTAATTAGACAGTTTGAATTCTCTATTTTTTTTTCACAGATACCCTCCAACCCCCGCCTTTAGTCTTTTCCTTTCTCCAAGTAAGGGAAAACCACAGCGGAGTGACTGACTGAGTGGTAGCCTCAGCTTTCTCCAATCATCCTGGCTGTTTTCTTTTTCTTGCTTAAAACCAAAACCAACACCAACGAACGCTTCCCCACCCCTACCCTTCCCGTTTCCCAGTGACCTGCACTCATTCAGGATCTTCCTCAAGCACATCCCTGCCAGCAGCATCTATTACTACCGATGACCTTCTACTCGTACTTCCTTCTTGTCCGTTCTCAGAAACGCATATAGATCGTTATTAAGGGTTCTCCCTCCCACAAATTCCTGTCTCCTCCTCTTACCAGACACAATCCTGCCCCCTCTTCTTCCTCATGGTCCCGTTCTGTCATATGCCAGTGTCCCCCGCAAAACACATTCCCGTTCTTATAACCAGGATTTCCCCCTCGGACACACCATTCCCCCTTCTATATTCTCAGTGCTCCCCACGCGACCCACAAACTGCCCCCCCTCCCCTGGATTTCCCGCAGATTCACAACGTCTTAGGCCCCTCAGGTTCCATTCCCCGTACCCCGAGCCCGATAAACACCCATGCTGCTCCCCTTTGGGAGTCCACCCTTCCCCCACCCTCCCCACATCTGTTTCCCGCCTGTCCCCCTGGAGCACCTCCTGGGCCCTTCTCCTTTCCCCGAGGCTCTCCCACTTTTACCCAAAGAAAAGCGTCCGGGCTTCCCAGGCCCAGGGCCCCAGTTATCCAAGAAGCCCCCGATACAGAAAGCCTCAGCCACCTCACGCCGCGCAGTCGCAGTTTCAATTTATCTGTAATTCCCGCGCTTTTCTGTCGCCAAAGAAACCAGCCTCTGCCGCAAAGCGATAGCCTCTCAGAATACGAGATCAAGATACGTTAGCGGAAGGGCGGGGCAGAAAGAGCCAAGAGTCTCTCGGGACTCTGGATTGGCCACCCATTCTCCCCCGGCATGATGTCATTAGAAAGAGACGGAAAAGACAAAATTATATCCGAGTTTTCTATTAGGCGCCCGCCCCCTTGCCTTCACGCTTCCAGTTGCGGCTTATTACGTCACAGTAATAGTACAAGGATCGGAATCGCTACCTGAGGCCGCAATGTGAGCTCAAGACAGTGCCCAAAACAGTCGCAAGAAGAGGCCCCATTTCCCCACCCTTTCTGCCGCAATGGAAGGCTCCAGTTTAGGTAAATAAAAGGATCGTGGGGAAAAAAACTACGATTTCCAGCATGCATTGCGGAACAAAAGGCCTTCGCCACAGTGTTTCTTGGAAACCGTAGTCTTATGGAGAGGAATTTCCGACACCGGAAGTGGGCACGATTCTCACGACAACCCAGGGGATAGATTGGAGACCTCCGAACGGTTATGCACGTTAACAGCTATGGATCGGAGTGTAATGTTTTCGTGTCTTGAGAGTAGAGAATAGGCAAAAGAACCTGCAAGTTCTAGGAAAACTACAACTCCCATCCAGCCGCGCGAGTCTCGGAACACAGGGGTCGCCGGATTTGCCTGGGGAGGGGAAATCGCTGCGGCCTACATCTGCGCACTCGTAGTCCCGCCCCTCGGCCCAGTGTTTGTTGTTGTGCGGTTCGGGTAGCTTCTGGCCCTCCTTCGCCAACGTAGCTTCGACCAATCAATGGGGTGGTAGTTTTGAGGGACAAGTGGCAAGAGCCAGTCATCTTGTCGGACACCCAGAGAAACAGGCGACTGACTCTGTCTCTATCCGCCATGTTAGATTCACCCCGCAGCGATAGCAGCGGATCTGGCAGTGAACGGTCCCTGCGTTGGCCTCCGGCAGGCACCCGCCGGGGGCAGGAAGCTGGTAAGGAAGCAGCTGCCGTTACCTAGGGGTGGGGTCCTGTCGCACTAAGAGGGCTTGGGAAAGTTCAAGGGAGGAATCCTGCAAAGAAGAGGAGTGACTTTTTCCGTGTCTGGGGACAGCTGATCTTTTCAGTGACCGGATGAGAGAGCCGTTAGTTTTCCGAGGGACCGAGGGGGTGGGTAGCGCCCAAGGGATGAATGGTCCGTGTCTCAGAACGCCTAGCTTCTGCTGATGGAAGGCCGAAACTTTCCAGTACAAAGAGGGCCTAAGTAAAGAAAATGAGAGTCCTCAGGGGGTGTTGACACTCCTGCGAACAAGGAGTGCTAGGATATGCTAACTGGAAAATTAAGATGAAGTCTACAAGAAAAAAATGATACCGCCCACAAATCCTCCTCCTCCCATTGTCCTCCTCTTGAGATCTCTTTCCCTCTTGATGAGATTTGCTTGGTCGGAGACCTGTATTGGAAAGGCACGTTTTCCTTTTTGTCAAACACCCATCTTTCAGGTCACATTTTAAAACTTGGATAGCTAGTACAGGTAGAGACAGTAATCAAAGCTCAGCTTCTCAGTTCTGCTTTTAAAGGGATTTTTTTTTTTTAGGCTGTAAAACATTGACTAAGAGGAAAAGCTGACTTTTGCCAAGCAAAGGTGAGTCAGGTCAGTGGCATGAACTTACAATAGTTTCAGTTCTGAAAGCTGGAGGCATAGACCCCAGCTACCCAACTGTACTGGCTTTAAACCTACAGAGACAGATGGGGATAACCATAGCTTTGGTGTTTCCACAAGTTCAGGATTAATGCTCTTGCTGAGAGAATTCTCACATGTAAGCCAAAGAGAGAAAGGCAATTATTTATGAAGACTTGGATATGGTCCAGCTAAGCTAGAATCTCCCACTTCCTGTTTTTCTCCCCATTGGCGGACCAGCTGGATGAGCTCCAAAGTATGTAAACTAATTTCCAATTGTGTAATTTAGGAAAAGGGGAGGAAGATTAGTTTCCTTCCAGACCCTCAAAAGTGTGGAAGTGTGTTTCTTGAAGCTGAGAAGTAAGAATATATTTCAAAATACCCACTTTTGTCAGACCAAGTCAGTCACTTAGTTTCCCTCATTTTTTGCCCAAGGTCCTGGGAAGTTGACAGGGATTCTGCCCAAATCATAAGGACCCCAAGAATTGCATTTCATGTGAATGAATATTAGATGTCAGTAGGATTGGTGCTAGAGACAGGTATTACTTTGGTGGTGAACTCGGCTCTAGGTGGAGACAAAGAATGGGGGATAATTGTCTTTGGGTTTTAAAAACTCCCTGATCTTCAGAGAGTTAAAGGTCCTTGCAATGACAGTCTCAGTTGTATTGTTTCACAGGGTACTGCAATAATACCATGGAAAACAGTACTATTTTGAGGTTTTAAAGATTGGTTTATTATAATAATAATTTTTTTGCTGGCTAGTACAGTATAATAATAATTTTTATAGTTAGATGATGTTTTCAAAGAACTTGTACACAAGTTCTTTTTATTTTTATTTGATCCTTATGATTACATTGTGAGGTAGGCAAAGCCGAGCTATTAGACCTATTTTACAGATTGAAGAACTGAAGCTCAGAGTTTTACTGACTTGCTCACATTTATATGACTATCAACATGCTGGAGATGTGTCTGGAACCCAAGTCTTCCCACCTCTTATACTGCCCCCTCTCCCCCACCGTAAACTTGTGGGACTTAATCTTGTTCATCTTTTATCTCCTCTGCCTGGAGCAGAATCTGACTCTTTATAGATACAGATTAAAAAATTGTTGATGAATATGTTTAAGAGCTGATTTTTTTTTTTAAAGATGACTGGTAAGGGGACCTTAACCCTTGACTTGGTGTTGTCAGCGCCACGCTCTCCCAAGTGAGTGAACCAGCCATCCCTATATAGGGATTCGAACCCATGGCCTTGGTGTTATCAGCACCACACTCTCCCAAGTGAGCCATGGGCTGGCCCCCTAAGAGCTGACTTTTTTCACTACAATTTATGTTTAAACAACTTAAACTATTTTTTCATAAAGCCACAAAAACAAACCAATTCAATGTAACAAATCATCAGTAAACAAAATCCTTAATTAAAAACAATGACTAGAATAGATATTTGATCAAGGCATTACTAACTTCTTAGGCATTATAATGTGCTTGTATTTTAAAATTCTTATATTTTAGAGGTATATACTATATTCAGCTATTTAGGGATGAAAGGATGGATGTCTGTCAGAATAAAACAGTAGTAGGGAAGGGGTATTGCCGTAACAAGACTGATCTTGAGCTGATCATTGTGGAAGCTAGCTGATGGATCCGTAGGGATTCATTATATTATTCTCTCTACTTTTGCATAGGTTTAAAATTTCCCATAATAAATAGTTTTAAAAAAATTATTGTAGTTTGGGCCGGCCTGGTGGCGCACTGCTACAGCGCGCCGCTTGGGAGCGCGGTGGCGCTCCCGCCGAGGGTTCGGATCCCACATACAGACCGGTTCCTGCTCACTGGCTGAGCGAGGTGTGGGAGCAACACCGAGGGTTGCGATCCCGTTGCCGGTCCCGGTCCGGTACAGGCGCGACACTGAGGGTTGCGATCCGTTGCCGGACACGGAAAAAGACAAAAAGGAAAAAAAAAATTATTGTAGTTTGTTTAAAACATTAGCTGACTATATATAGTCAATCTAATATTGAGGGGTAAAGGTGGATATAGGGGTATAAATGAAATGAAAGTAGCCTTGAGTTGATTGTTACTCTCATCACTCTCCACTTTTACGTTGGTTTGGGATTTCGCATTAAACAAAAAAATCAGTACAGTCCAAAAACATAGTAACTTGGATGAAGGATGTTGAGTGCTAACCCTGTGTAGTTTCTTGACTGGTGTTTTTGCCTCTAAATTATTAAAATTGATCTAATAGAAAACCTGAGTTGCTCAAGTGAGAAAAAATCTGCTTCTCGGGGCCGGCCCGGTGGTGCACTCGGTAGAGTGTGGCGCTTGGGAGTGTGGCGGTGCTCCCGCCGAGGGTTCCGATCCCATATAGAGACCGGTCCGCTCACTGGTTGAGCACGGTGCGGGCGCGACACCGAGGGTTGTGATCCCGTTGCCGGTCGCAGTATGGGCGCGACACCGAGGGTTGCGATCCCGTTACCAGTCACAAAAAAAGACAAAAAGGAAAAAAAAAATTGATCAAAGGACTTGAACAGACATTTTCCAAAAAAGATATGCAAATGTCCAATAAGCACATAAAAAGATGCTGGTCACTGGGGAAATGAAAATCCAAACCACAATGACAGACCATTTCACATTCACTAGGATGATTAAAATCCTAGAGACTTCCAGAAATTAACAAGAATTGATGAAAACATATCTGCTTCTCCAAGAAAAATGTAGAATGTCATTTTCACGTCATACAGAATTTAAGTTCTTTGACGGTAAAGACCTTGTCTGTCCTACCCATCTTGGTATTAACCAATACTCTCAGTAGACTTTATTTTCAATTTTTAATTTTTTTTTTGACAGCTGGCAGTATGGAGATCTCCTTAACCTTGGTGTTACAAGGCTCTGCTCTAACCAAATGAGCTAACCAACCAGCCTTCAGCAGACTTTTATTTCTAATATGGAAGTTTCTAACAACTTTGAGAATAATTTATGTGGCTTAAGCACAAATCTTTATGGCAAAGTTTTAACACTAACATCTTTATTTCTTAGAACAATTCATATTTAACAGTTGAGATTTGGTTTAAACCACCTACTAGATTGTAAATTCTGTAGGAATAGGGACATTGTTTCTCTTGCTCACTGCTGTGTTTCCCAAGCCTAAATCATATTAGGCCCTTACAAATATTTGTTGAATGAATGTTTATGCAATTTATAGAACCCTTTCTAATGTGTTTTCTCTCTCCCGACCACTCTCTCAACTCTAGCCCCACAGCATGGAACCACAGGTTACTCTAAATGTGACTTTTAAAAATGAAACTCAAAGCTTTCTGGTTTCTGATCCAGAAAATACAACCTGGGCTGATGTGGAAGCTATGGTGAGTGTTACATTGTTGTTTCTCAGTGGTTTGAGCATAGATTTTTTCCAAAGGTAACTATTTTTAGCAGTGTGATTTAATAGCTGTAAAGTCTGTCATATTTACCATTTCTGTGCCTTTGAGAAATTGTTTTTGACAGGGATTCAGTATTCATACAGGAGATAAGCCCCAATAAAGGCAACAAACCAGTAAGTTCCTTTTGAAGAGTTTGGAAAGGGAAGGTAAAATTATTTTTTTTAAAGGGAGATAGGATTTAGAACACCTATTAAATTTAGAAACAGTCTGAGGAAAGAATTGGTGTGGGCCCCACCCCAACCAGGCCCCAGGGGAATGTTCACTTGCTTGAGAACAGAAATGTTAGTGTTGTTTGTGAACTGCCAAGGATATAACTGGTGTTTTGCAAGATCCTATCGATTACTTTTATTGCTAGGTCAAAGGCTGAGTAGCTCAAAGTTGAGCGGAAAAAAACTCTCATAGATACTTAGTCAGCAGTTAGTTCATCTGTGTGCTCCTTTGCTAATGCTTTTCCTCCTCTTGGTTTGTCCTTTGTACTCTTGTTTGGTTTGCCATGGTGAATGTTTTACTTTCTGTGTGACTGTTTCTCTAATGAAACCCTTTGGGAAGAACCTACTTTACCTGGTTATGTGTGATGGTAACTAAAAAGGAAAAGAAATGGTGGAGAGATCTTAAAAGATCATCTGACCCAAGCCCCTGCCTTCCAGGAAATAGCTCTTTGTACTGTCTTAGACAGATGGTTATCCAGAAAGAAGTTGGATCTTGTTTGTCCTACAGCTTACATTTTTTCTTTATTGTAAATTATAATTATGAAAGTGTAATGCATGCCCATTATAAGAAGTAAAACAATCCAAACATATGTAAAGAAAAAGTTAATATCCCTTCATTCTCCCATCTCTCCCATCCACTATTTCCACCTCTTTTGGGTAACCAATGTTAATAGCCTTGTGAGTACTTACCCACATTTTCCATATTCATACAGATATCATACTGGGATTATACTGGTTGCTTATTTTGCAGGTTGCTTTTCTTGCCCACCAGTAAATTATAGATGTAGTTCTCAATCAGTAGATAAAGATCAAAGCCCATTCTTTTTTTTTTTTTTTTTTCCTTTTTGTCTTTTTTCGTGTCCGGCAATGGATCGCAACC
>NW_007736951.1:16529-23924 GCF_000696425.1 Galeopterus variegatus
GCCCGTGCCGGACCGGGACCGGCAACGGGATCGCAAACCTCGGCGCTGCGCCCGCACCTCGCTCAGCCAGTGAGCGGGAACCGGTCTGTATGTGGGATCCGAACCCTCGGCGGGAGCGCCACCGCACTCCCAAGCGGCGCACTGTAGCAGTGCGCCACCAGGCTGGCCCAAAGCCCATTCTTTTTAAAGCTGTAGTCCACAGCATTATTAGTATTGTACAATAATTTAGTTAACCATCCTTTATTGAAAGATCGTGTACAGCTAGAGCTGGGTCTGGAGCTCACAGACCCCTCAAGTCCATTGTCCAGACTGGGTCACAAACCCTTCACATGCAGGTCTACCAGCAGGCAACCAGAAAAAAGGTCCTTGGAGCCTTGGTTGAAGAAAGAATAGTCTTTATTTCTGCACACACACATCTAGGAGCTAGGCAGTCCAAAGAGAAACTGAGCAGCTGCCAGCAAAGTAAACATGCTCTATTTTTAGACACGAGCTCTCTGCAGCCAGCAATTCAGGGCCACTGGCCGCTGGTCCACACAACTGTGGAACACACAATAGCAACAAAACTAAAAAGATATGTTGGCGTGCCTGTGCACTAACTCCACCCACCCACACAATTTGTTTACAAATAATGTGCTGCACCACACCCAATTAGACCTGAGGCGAGGGAGCCTGATCAAACTGTTCTGTATTCCCAACAAGTTGTTTTCCGTTTTGGGTTTTTTTTTTTTTTTGCCACTATAAAATAAACTCTAGGGATATCTCTTTGTACATGTAAGTTATGCACTGTTCTATAGGGTAAACTGTCCTATCCAAAAGTGAGATTAGTGGGTCACAAAGCATGTAATTTTAAATTTTAATAGTTACTGCCAGATGCTTTAAAGAATAATTGTTGCAACTGACAGAAGTATATGGCAGTGCCCTGAATTTTTGACAACATTGGATGTTATAGCTTTTTTTTTTTTTTCCTTCCCTTTTTGTCTTTTTTTCGTGACCGGCAACGGATCGCAACCCTCAGTGTCGCGCCCGTACCGGACCGGGACCGGCAACGGGACCGGCAACGGGATCGCAACCCTCGGCGCCGCTCCCGCACCTCGCTCAGCCAGTGAGTGGCCGGTCTGTATGTGGGATCCGAACCCTCGGCGGGAGCGCCGCCACGCTTCCCAAGCGGCGCACTGTAGCAGTGCGCCACCGGGCCGGCCCTGGATGTTATAGCTTTAAAAATTTTTTTTGCTATTCTGAGGAGATGGCATCTCATTGCTTTACTTTACATTGTTTGGACTACAAGTGATGTTGAACATCTTTTTGTATTATTTGTTAGGCATTCTGATTTATTCTTCTATGAATTTTCTGTACATTTTTGCCTATTTTACCTGGGTTGTTCATCTTATCATTAGCAGTTTTGCTGATGCTCTGTGTTTGTTGCAGATATTAACCCTTTGTCTATTGTGGGTTACAGATATTTTTCCCAGGCTGCCTAGTTAGCTCAGTTGGTTGTGGTAGAGCCTTGTAACACCGAGGTCAAGAGTTTGGTTCCCTATACTGGCCAGCTGCCAAAAAATATTTTTCTCGGTTTGTTGTTTGCCTTTTGACTTTGTGGTATTTTTTTTTTTTTACTGTATAAAATGTTTAATTTTTATGTAGTGAAATATGCCTGTCTTTCCATTGTGACTTTTAGGTATTGGTTACAACCTGCCTTTTTCATGTATTGGTCATATAGTGTGTGTGTTTCATTTGCAGGTAAAAGTCTCATTTGATTTGAACACTATTCAAATAAAATACCTGGATGAGGAAAATGAAGAGGTAAAGTATATTATGCTATCCATTGCTAGGCATTCAGAATAGAAATCTTATTTCTTCAGGGTGATGTGGGGCTCGAAAAGTTCAGAATAGTGTTTTCTATATCATTTGTGCAGTGGTTTAAATGGATTTGATAATTGCACGTTCTCAGAAGTCTTGTGGCATCTTAAGTGGAGTTGAGAAGTAGGGAAGCAACATTGAAGAAGAATATCTGGCGGATAACTGTTAAAATTATATGCTGATCTTAAGTTAAAATATATCACAAGCTGCCATTTAGTTTATAATAATAAAAATAATAGTCTACGGCCATACTACCCTAAATGCACCTAAAATTGTCTGATCTCAGAAGCTAGGCAGGGTAAGGCTTGGTTAGTACTTGGATGAGATTCTGCCTGGGTTCTGTAGGCTTAATTAATTAATTAATTTAAAATAGCTAACGTTTAGGCCGGCCCCATGGCTCACTCAGGAGAGTGCGGTGATGTTAGCGCCGAGGCCACGGGTTGGGATCCTATACAGGGATGGCTGGTGTGCTCACTGGCTGAGCATGGTGCGGACGACACCAAACCAAGGGTTGTGATCCCCTTACCAGTCACAAAAAAGACAAAAAAAAAAAAATTAGCTAACCTTTATTGAGTGGTTGCAATGTGTCAGACTGACAAAAATACTGTGTATTAGGTACATTATTACCATCATCTCTATTTTATCCGTGAGGAAAGTGAAGCACAGAGAGGTTAAGTAACTTGCCGAAAGGCATGAAAGCTTGGAAGTAGTGGAGTAGGGGTTCAGTTCACACCCTCTGGCTACAGAGCTGAGACTCCTAACCGCTACATTGTGCTGCTTCTAAATGTATCTAAAATAAAGGAGGTTATAGTAGTTAAGCAATGAAATTCCTTAATTATTATTCATGACTAGCAAGTGATAGTAGAAAAAGTGAACCCTTGACCTGAGATTTTATATCTATCCTATGAAGCTAGTTTAGTAACAAATGCTAAATTGATGGGACACTTATAATTTTTTTTTTCTCATTAAACTCTGTTTTAATGGCTCTCAAAATTCTGTAACAGATTTTTTTTTTTTTGTCTTTTTTTTTTTTGGACCGGTAAGGGGATCGCAACCCTTGGTGTGGTGTTGCCCACACCGCGCTCAGCCAGTGAGCTCACCGGCCATTCCTATATAGGATCCGAACCCGCGGCGGGATCGTCGCTTCGCTCCCAGCGCCGCACTCTCCCGAGTGCGCCACGGGCTCGGCCCCTGTAACAGATTTTTAGTCAAGTTGTTTCCATTAAAAAGTACTGATTTTAAAAACTAGTAACTTAAAACTGCCACACACAAAAAAATGGTCCACAAAACATTCTCCTTTCCTTCTGAAGGTTTTACGATGCATTGTTATCATTAACCAGTCTTTTACTATTAAACTTAAATGGCCAATTGTGATGGGACACCTATAATTCACTGTTGCTTTTTTCCTTTTACAGGTATCCATCAATAGTCAAGGTAAGTCCCTGAGAGTATCTATTCAGCTTTATTTAAAAACCTTAATTTGTTCATTGTGGCACCTCCATTTCCATTCAAACCTTGTTGCAATATTTACTTTAGAGTAAAATTTGGTGGTAATAAGGTCAAAGGTTCAAATCCCCTTACTGGCCAACCGCAAAAAAAAAAAAAAAAAAAAGTACAATTTAGTCTACTATAAGGGGCCGGCCTGTGGCTCACTCGGTAGAGTGCGGTGCTGATAACACCAAGGCCACGGGTTCGGATCCTATATAGGGATGGCCGGTTCGCTCACTGGCTGAGCGTGGTGCTGACAACACCAAGCCAAGGGTTGAGATCCCCTTACCGGTCATCTTTAAAAAAAAAAAAAAAAAAAAAAGAATTCAGTCTACTATAAATTATTGGCATTGCGCTCAGTCCTCCATGGGTTACCAAGGGGTTTTTATTGCATAGCAGGTTTTTGTTTTTGTTTTAAATATGGAACACTTCACGAATTTGCGTGTCATCCTTGTGCAGGGGCCGTGCTAATCTCTATCATTACAATTTTAGTATATGTGCTGCCAAAGCAAGCACTGCATAGCAGTTTTTTGTATATAGGATGGTGCTTTTGAATGGACCCTAAGGACAACTTTAATGAGAGGTTCTCTTATATTTAAGATGCTGATATTCTGAAAATAATATGCCTCCCAGTTTGACATATATATGAAGGTACTTCAAAATGTTCATAGAAAGATTCATGTTATCTTTTAATTCTATTTTTACGTGAACTTTTTGAAGTAGCCTCATATGTCTCTTGTTCTCCTAGTGTTGCATTTGTCTCTCTCTTGTCATATATGTTAATATCAACTTATAAACAAGTGGTATTTCCAAAGTTTATTTATCAGATGGTTGGTTGTTCAGAGCCTGGAGTGCATTTTCCCACAGGAATCATGTTATATTTGAAGGTTAGTTTCCCAGGCTAGCTCCTAAAAGTCTATTTTAACCACCCGAAATGATAGTATCAAAACTATACATGAACTCTCCTGAGTCCTGAGCTTCACAACGCTTAGTGTGAGGGAGCTGGTTCAGATTTTGTAGCTGGAAGACTTCAGTTGCAACGAAAGGGGTTTAAGGGGGAGAAGAGATCTGCAGTAGCTTCTTTTTGCAGTGGGATGAGAAGACAGTTTGTCACAAAAAGGTAGTAGCTATTCATATATAAGAATTATAAGCTAAGAATTCTTAAAAGTCAGTATTAGCTGTACTTTTTAAAAAAATAAATTTTGGGGCCGGCGCGTGGCTCACTTGGGACAGTGCGGTGCTGATAACACCAAGGCCATGGGTTTGGATCCCATATAGGGATTGCCAGTTGGCTCTCTGGCTGAGTGTGGTGCTGACAACACCAAGCCAAGGGTTAAGATCCCCTTACTGGTCATCTTAAAAAAAAAAATTATTTATATTTAAGGTATATAGCATGATGTTATGAGATATATATATACAGTAAAATAGTTACCATAGTGAAACAAATTAACATATCCATCATCTCATGTAATTACCCATCTTTACCCACCCCCATGGCAAGAACAGCTATAATCTACTCACTTAGCAAAAATCCTGAATATGATACACTATTATTATCTGTAGTCCTTATGTTGTACGTTAGATTTTTAGAATTGGCAATACTTATGGAATCTTTGGGGCTGGTGCAGAAATATCACAGTGTACTTTTTTTGTCCTTTTAGGAGAATATGAAGAAGCGCTTAAGGTAATGGTTATTTTACCTCATTTTCAAATAATTTAAAAAATATTTATTAACTAAAACTTGAACTTGAATTCTATTAGCTATGGGGAGAAACTAATAAGTATAAACAGTGAAATCTATTTTCAGGGAGACCGTGATGAGTAGGACATATCACTCAGCAAAAGGCAGCTCCTAACGAAAATTTCTTCCTAGTTATTTTCTCATGTCATTGCTGGTGCCACTGTCCTAGCATTTAAAAATCCAAAAACTGGGGCCAGCCCGTGGCTCACTTGGGAGAGTGTGGTGCTGATAACACTAAGGCCATGGGTTCGGATCCCTATATAGGGATGGCCGGTTAACTGACTTGGAAGAGCATGGTGCTGATAACACCAAGTCAAGGGTTAAGATCCCCTTACCAGTCATCTTTAAAAAAAAAAATCCCAAAACTGTGGAGTGATGCTTACTTGTTCACATTTTTCATCTCCTTCTTTCACCCTGTTCCCTATAGCTCTATTATAGAATATTACAATATAAAGTGAGGGATGGTATAAACCATCCAGTTACAATCTCATGTTTAGTCAGTAATGAATTAGAGCATTCCTGGAGGTCACTTCTTTAAGGCGTGCCAAGCTATCCTTTTTTTTTTTTGTCTTTTTTCGTGACCGGTAAGGGGATCACAACCCTTGGTGTGGTGTCGCCCGCACCGCGCTCAGCCAGTGAGCGCACCAGCCAGTCCTATATAGGATCCGAACCCGTGGTGGGAGCATCGCTGTGCTCCCAGCACCGCACTCTCCCGAGTGCGCGGCGGGGCCGGCCCCCAAGCTATCCTCTCATTACCACTTTTGTAATTAAGGTTTTTCTTTAAAGTTTGAATCTTCGTTATGAACTTCCATTCCAAGACTGAGCTATTTAATACACAATCACTTTTGGTCTAGAAGGAAAGTCATGGAATTTTTCTTTTTCTTTTTCTTTTTTTTTTCCTTTTTGTATTTTTTTACTGACCGGCAACGGGATTGCAACCCTCCGTGTTGCGCCTGCCCCGTGCTCAGTCAGTGAGCGGGAACTGGTCTCCACATGGGATCCGAACCCTCGGCGGGAGTGCCGCCACTCTCCAGTGCGCCACCGGGCCGGCCCCGTCATGGAATTTTTTAAATCAGGAGCAAAGTCTACCCTTTTTGGCTTCCAGTCAGAACTTCTATCCTGGCTGCCACTTATTTCAGCAGTTTAGCCAACAGCTTCCTGATTTTTACTAAGAAGTCCTTATTTACCAGCTAGTCTCTTGGTTTTGGACATTTGCCAAAATTAGTTGAAATACCCATCTATGTTCATCAGTTCTCACTTCTATTTCCTTGTGCTCCAGTTTTCATGTGGTCTTCCTATTTCCTCTCTGCTTTTAAACTATTCTAACATGCTGTACCCCTGAAACCTTCCACTTTTGTTCAGCTCTTCCTGAATTTTCTGTTCACGTGTTCTCAAAGCTATAATTGTTTCACTAAAAGTCTTTTAATGTCTCCATAACTCTAATACCTTTCCCACGGCCACCATTTGCTCACCTGATCCAGTCAGGGAGCTCTAACCTCAGGAGTCTGTAGTTTATATAAGCCTGTCTTGCCTCAGAAAGCAAGACTTTCTAAACATTTTCTTATATGGTACTTAAGATCCCATGTTTAGGGCTGGCCGGTGAGCAAACTTGGGAGAACATGTTGCTGTAACACCAAGGTCAAGGTTTCGGATCTTACTGGCCAGCCACCAAAAAAAAAAAACAAAAAAACCCAAAAAACAACAACAAAAAAGATACTATGTTTATATTTTTACACATTTCATTACAGTTTTTCTTTTTCTTTCTTTTTTTTTTTTTATAAAGATGACCGGTAAGGGGATCTTAACCCTCGAGTTGGTGTTGTTAGCACCACGCTCAGCCAGTGAGCGAACCGGCCATCCTTATTTGGGATCTGAACCCGGGTCCTTGGTGTTATCAACACCACAGTCTCCCGAGTGAGCCACGGGCCAGCCCCATTACAGTTTTTCTTGAGCGATTTTTTCCACATACTCTCCCACGCATTTTACTAAAAGCTTCTTGGTGGTCTAGAATAGGGGTCAACAAACTATAGCCAGTAGGCTGGATGGTTGTTGTTATAAATAAAGTTTTATTGGAACACAGCCATGCCCACTCCACTGTAGCACAAAAACCATGCCATTGCTTTTTTAGTACAGTGACATAGTTACACAGAAACTATATGGCCTGCAAGGCTGAATTACTTATTATGTGGCCCTTTAACAAAAAGTTTACAGATCCCTGGTCTAGAACAATAGCTTTCAAAACTGTTGGCTATGGATTGCTGCCCCCTTTTTTTTTTTTTTTTTAAGAATTTCTAATTTTTGGGCCGGCC
>NW_007736951.1:24542-28211 GCF_000696425.1 Galeopterus variegatus
GGTCCGGTACGGGCGCGACACTGAGGGTTGCGATCCGTTGCCGGACACGAAAAAAGACAAAAAGGAAAAAAAAAAAAGAATTTCTAATTTTTAAAAGCTGTATATACTTAATGTATACAATGTGATTTTTTTTAATACGTATACATTGTGAAATGATTACCCCAGTCAAGTTAATATGTATCCATCACCTCATACATACCCTGCTGTTTTTATTTATTTTTATTTTAATTTTTTTTTGTCTTTTTTTGAGACCGGCTGCACCACGCTCAGCCAGTGAGTGCTGTGAGCGCACCGGTAATCCCTATATAGAATCCAAACCCGCGGCGGGAGCGCTGCTGCACTCCCAAGCGCCGCACTCTCCCGAGTGCACCATGGGCTCGGCCCTACCCTGCTGTTTTTAAATGGAAGCTTGAAAAGTCTAATGTATAAAAGTAGATAAAAGAACAGTTGTGGGTGACAGTGATGAGGGTTGAACCCCATTGACTTGGCCCCTAATCTCTTAGACACTGGAGTGCCTTCGTGGAACCCCAAATACTCCTGGAAGTACAGATTTCAAAATAGGTTTTTTTAGGAAGGTGCCCTTCAAAGAGATGTGACCATTAAGCTTACTTTCCAAAGTAATATTCTTAATGGAAAAGTAAATGCTTATAAAATTATAGGATACAGCTTTAAGTTCCTTCAGTTCTGTTAGTCTGGGATTTACTTTTTTAGAAAGATGAAATTAGAGGCCATAGATGGAGTCGTATATAAAAACCAGTTAAACAGAAAAGTGGTAACTCAGTTACTGAAAAATCTCATCTCTAATAAGTTGCTGTGCCAAAAACCTACTTTTGTGGTTTTACTAACAAAACCATTCCTAGTTAACATTCTTGGCAAAGAAACAACAGGCAGAGTGTTAACATTGTATATGTCATTTTCATCTAATAAAGCAAACACAAATCCTGATATTTTCCAGTATAATTCACCATACTCTTCTGTTTAGGTGTCTTTAAAATTTAATTTGGGAAAGGAGAATCACATGGTATGTTTTTGTTTCATAATATATGCTCTCAGATGGCAGTTAAGCAGGGAAACCAACTGCAGATGCAAGTACATGAAGGGCACCATGTTGTTGATGAAGCCCCACGCCCAGTTGTAGCAGAAAAACGACTAACTGCCAGAGCAGGGAAGAAGCCACTTGCACATTATTCTTCACTGGTAAGAGTCTTAGGATCAGACATGAAGACTCCAGAGGAACCTGCAGCACAGGTATGGAGGGGATGAACCTGTCTATTCAACTTTCTAACCATATGCCCCATTGTCTTTGATCCAAGATTTGAGTGTTAATCAAAGATTTGGGAGTAATTATAATTATTTCTGTCTCTGACTTTTTGAAACTGGTAACAGTGGTTTACTTTTGCAGAAGTGGGAGCAGGGTAGGATAGAGACTTTGTTTTCCTTTTATACTCCATGCTGTGACTATTTTTTTTTTTTAACTATATGCTTGTATAATTTGACAAAGGAAACCTCAAAATCATACATTTCAGGAAAATTATTTTTAAATAGAAAGGAAAAAAGTAACCTCCAAGATCTTGGATTGTGTTTTCTTACAGTTGTTTCCACTTGCTTCATGTGACATAGACCAGCCTCAAGACAAGCCCCCAGACTGGTTCACAAGCTACCTGGAGACAGTGAGTGTTTCCTCTGGCTTAGGTTTTAGCAGCAGTGATGGCATAGGTAGAATATGAGAAAAATAGAAAGCTACTCATCAAAAGGATTTCTTGCTATTTCCTCTTGTTTTAGCTGCAGAAGGAATAGACTTTTTTGGCTATGTTTCTGTTCATTCGTTCAGTAGCTGTTAGTTATTTATTATGTTCTTATTAGAAACAGTGAAGTTTCAGATCTATGAATATCATTACACTTTTCTAATATTGCAACTTGAGTTTTTTCCCCCACCTTCTTCTCTGTATTTTAGTTCAGAGAGCAAGTGGTTAAAGAAACGGTTGAGAAGCTTGAACAGAAATTACGTGAGAAGCTTGTCCTCCAGAACCCACCCTTGGGTTCCTGTCCCTCAGAAGTCTCAATGCCTATTTCAGAGGAAACACTGTTTTTGCCAGAAAACCAGTTCAGCTGGCATATTGCTTGCAGCAGCTGCCAAAGACGGATCGTTGGTGTGCGCTACCAGTGTAGGTAAGCAGTCACTTAGGAATAGCTTGCTATTGGTAGGCCTTAGAGCTGTGACCTTCCTGGCATTCTGGGTAGGTAAGGGGAAATTAGGTGTGCTCTATCTCTGAGTATTAGATGTAGTAGCTCTGGATTAGAAGCATAAGCTGCTCTTTACCCACATCCTTTGTAGGTTGAGGGGTAACCTCAGATTGTTGTGTTTAGATATGTGTTTGGATTATCAGAGCCAGACAAAATTATGTTCCCCAAAACAAAATTAGATCACTATGGATAGTTCCCCTGTTGTTCCAGTTGCTTTCATGTCTTGCTTCCTCCCATAGATTTTTCTTGGGAATGGGTATAAGAAAAGTGTTATTATTCTCATTTTATTAATGAGGAAAATTGAGACAATGCATGGGATGGAACAGACAAAGAAGTCTGGTCTGATATGTGTATCTCCCTACCTCAGGTACTTCCTACTCTCTCGTTCTGTACTGTGTCATTCTTTTCCCCACAGCCTATGCCCATCCTACAATATCTGTGAGAATTGTGAAGCAGGGCCATATGCCCATGACACTAACCATGTCCTAATGAAGTTGCGGAGACCAATTGTGGGTCCCTCTGAACCATTCTCTCACTCAAAGTACTCTACTCCTCGTCTCCCTGCTGCTCTGGAACAAGTCAGGTAAAACCATATACATGGGAATGCTTGTTCTCTGATTGAATTCTTGGTTCTGGTGACAAGGTATGAGTCATAAAACTACAGATAGTCCCCTTAGTTCTTGTTTTCAACTGTTGTACAATAACGACAATTATCCAAAGCTAATGAAATGGAAATGATAATTACAAAAAGAATTTAAGAAACAAAACTAGACACTGATGGAGACTGCAGTTGGCTCCAGATAGCTTCAAGATTTGTTCGTGAGGGCTTTTTTTTTTCATAAGACTTCCATTTATTGTCTCACAGGCTCCAGAAACAGGTTGATAAGAACTTTCTTAAAGCAGAAAAGCAAAGGTTGCGAGCTGAGAAGAAACAGCGTAAAGCAGAGGTCAAGGAACTTAAAAAGCAGCTTAAACTCCACAGGAAGATTCATCTGTGGAATTCCATCCATGGACTCCAGAGCCCCAAGGCTGCTTTGGGCCGACCTGAGAGTTTGCTCCAGTCTCATACCCTGATGTAAGCCCAGGGCCAAGGTGGGAGCCAAGACTTTAGGTCTGCCTCTCTAAAACTGGAACTTCAGCCAACTTCTATCTTATTTATTGGCAGCCCCTAACACTCAAACCCTTAAAACTTTCCATTCTCTAATCCTAGCTTTATTAAAGGGTGGTTTGGTGGTTCGGTAGTTTTTTTTTTTTTTTTCCTTTTTGTCTTTTTCACTGACCGGCAACGGATCGCAACCCTCAGTGTCACACCCGTACCGGACCGGGACCGGCAACGGGATCGCAACCCTCGGTGTTGCTCCTGCACCTCGCTCAGCCAATGAGCGGCCGGTCTGTATGTGGGATCTGAACCCTCGGCGGGGGTGC
>NW_007736951.1:28466-52243 GCF_000696425.1 Galeopterus variegatus
CCCGTACCGGACCGGGACCGGCAACGGGATCGCAACCCTCGGTGTTGCTCCCGCACCTCGCTCAGCCAGTGAGCGGCCGGTCTGTATGTGGGATCCGAACCCTCGGTGGGAGCGCCGCCGTGCTCCCAAGCGGCGCACTGTAGCAGTGCACCACCGGGCCAGCCCCCGGTAGTTATTTTTGACTCTTGCTTTGTTACCTTCTTCAGAAAGATAGAAACCAGTAAGGTTCAGAACTTGGTTGGTGTGATCTCTCTTCACTGGGGACAGTCTGGATTTGAAGCAAAAGTAGCAAATGTTTTAAGAGCCTGACTCTAGTTGTTGTATTTATGGACCCAATCAATCATCCTCTCCATGGCTTTTTAGCTCAGGAGTCAGATCTGTCTTCTGGGTTTTTTTGTTTGTTTGTTGTATTAGGTTTTTCTTTTGGAGAGAGTTGCAGGGGGGGACAGCTGAACAGTAGGGGGATCTGAACCCTTGACCTTGGTGTTATCAGCACCATGCTCTGACTAAGTGAGCTAACCAGCCAGCCCTTATTAGTGTTATTTTTAAGGCAAGTACATTAGTACATCCTCAAGAGTCATAGTCAGCTTCTTGAGCTACAGTGTGGAATATTCAGAAGCCTTCACACCCAACAGGAACTAACTAAGCATCTGAATTTCTGTTCAGGCTCCCTTTGCAGCCCTGTGCCCCAGTTATGCCAACACTCAGCGCAGCATTTGTGGATGAGAATTTGCCTGATGGGACTCACCTTCAGCCAGGAACCAAGTTTATCAAACATTGGAGGATGAAAAATACGGGAAATGTAAAATGGAGTGCAGACACTAAGGTATTTTTTTCCCTTAAAAATGTGAAGATGTGATTTGAAGTGGCAGAGTGCTCAGCTGACAAGCTTTGTTTCTCTTGTTATTGTTCTTTTCAGCTCAAGTTCATGTGGGGAAACCTGACTTTGGCTTCTACAGAAAAGAAGGATGTTTTCGTTCCCTGCCTGAAGGCCGGCCACGTGGGAGTTGTGTCTGTGGAGTTCATTGCTCCAGCCTTGGAGGGAACATACACTTCCCATTGGCGTCTTTCTCACAAAGGCCAACAGTTTGGGCCTCGGGTCTGGTGCAGTATCATAGTAGATCCTTTCCCCTCCACAGAGAGCCCTGATGACATTGAAAAGGGCTTGATAAGCTCAGGCAAAGCTGATGATCTCACCTGCCAGCAAGAGGTGAGTATTGACTTGGCTGTGGCCCAGTATCCCAAGATATTTACTCAGATTTGGGGGAGTGGGGTGACTGAAACTTAAAAGAGCCTACTCATGACTAGTCTTTCTTCCATGAATCATGAATAGGTTATCTTCTCCTCCCCAACACATTTTATGCTGATATTTGGCTTAGTCTTTAGGGGCTTTGTTTTAATGTCCTTAGAATCTTGGTGTAGGCAGTCCCTGAATGCTTTTGTATCTCCTTGTAATGGTGCTTGGTCAGCTTCTTGGCTGCACAAGGGCAAGAAGGGCTGCCTAGCCTGGCCTGGCCTATGGAACTGCTGAACTGATAGCTTTGCTCCTTAACATTCTTCTCCACTGAAATAGCCCTGTGTATGTTCCCTAAATACTAATAAGCCTTGCCCTTGTTGTTACTTGATGAATAGAATTTTTTATGCAGCTTCCCTGTATTAGCGAGGCATAGTATTTACTGCTTAAGTTTAGAGTTACCCAGTGTTAATTTCCTGGTTTGTATGGTTAATATAAGTTGCTGTCACTAAGGAAAGCTGGGTGAAGGGGTAATATATGAACTGTCTGAACTATTTTTGCAACTTTTCTCTAAATCTAAAATTATACTGAAACAGTTTTGTTTTTGTTTTTTAAATGTAGAGATATAGCACTGTTTTTGTTTTAGGGGGAAGCATTGTCAGCCTGCTTCTTGAGTTCTGTTGAGGGCCTAAAATTTGTCCCAATGGTTTGTCTCTATAGGAAACTTTTCTTCTGTCTAAAGAAGAAATTCAGTTTGGTAAAGCCACTGAGCAGATGGAAGGGACAGGAACTTGCATCCCAGAGAAGACAAAAAATGTTGCCAGCGAGAGGGAGCTCTACATCCCATCTGTGGACCTTCTGACTGCCCAGGTGGAAGATTCAGCACTTTGAAGGGCAAGAGACAGAAAGAGCATTGGGGGAAGAGTTTTTACCTTGTTGAAGAGAAAGTATAGCTATAGGTGGTACCCAGGAAGTTAGAGATATGCATCCACTTTGATCTAGTCAGATGCATTTAATGGGAAGGAAATCACCCATGGAAGCAAGTTTATAAACTGTTTTCTCTTTGAATTGAGAACTCAATCCTGTGCTTCCCCATAACTTCCTTTTAGTTGCCTCTTCATTTTAGCTATCTGGTTCACCTTCACACCCACTGCATTTTCTCTCTTTCCTGCCATTTGGTCATTTGAACATCTAGTTCCCATTTAACTGTTCCTGTTTGCATTTGACTGAGGAGAGCCATGAATGTGGACAAAGTTGAATCCAAGAAGATATGGAGCTCAATGGTCTAAGTTCCATCGAGACAAAACATAGCTTCAGCATGCACTGCAAGCAGCCTAACACTGCCCATCTTTTTTTCAGGACCTGCTGTCCTTTGAGCTTTTGGATATAAACATTGTCCAAGAGTTGGAGAGAGTGCCCCACAACACTCCTGTGGGTAAGAATGTTACTAAGTTCATCTTGTTTATTTTATTAGCAGGCACAGAAATACCGCAGCCTAGCCTCTGTTAGTTAGTGTTTTATTCTTAGGAAATAGGTGCAAGGATTTCTCCCACAATGTGATAGTAATGCTGGTATGTATGGGTCCTTTTCCCTTTTTTGCTCATTGTCTGTCAGAAGCAACAACAAAGCTTGTTCAAGACTTCTTCACCATAATGGGACTATATCTATTTTTCTCTAGATTTTTGTGTCCCTTTGTTCCTTTAAATTGACAACCCTGCATCTTGGCCATAGCATTCCAGGCCAAATAACCGTTTATCTTTTTTTTTTTTTTTTTAAAGATGACTGGTAAGGGGATCTTAACCCTTGACTTGGTGTTGTCAGCACCACGCTCTCCCAGGTGAGCTAACCGGCCATCGCTATATGGGATCCGAACCCGTGGCCTTGGTGTTATCAGCACCTCACTCCCGAGTGAGCCACGGGCCAGCCCCCCAAATAACTGTTTATGATTCTTCCTGGATGGATTGATCTTTCTGAGATACTTGCACACCTAATGATCTGTAGAAAATCTTTACAACAGGTGTTGAAGCATACCTGAGTTTATTATAGCCCTATAGGAGGCAGGATGGCTGTGAACTGCTGCTTCGGAACACTAACTGTTGATGATGTGATGCTTTTTCTCTGTTGATGGTTCTCCTGTCTTCATTCTCCAGATATGACTCCCTGCATGTCTCCTCTGCCACATGACAGTCCTTTAATAGAGAAGCCAGTCTTGGGGCAGATACAGGAAGAGAGTGAAGGGGCAGGATTTAAAGTACTTCCTGGTAAGGGGTTAAATATTTGTAAAGTATTTGCATCCTTCCATACCACACCCTATTTTTACACCTACTTCCTACTAAACTTACCATAGCATCTAAATGGGTTTTCTGTAGCACCTTATTTTTTGAAGTCTCCACCTTACATGGCATAGATAACAGTTATTCCTTGGCATAGTCTCAGCATGAGTAATGACTGGTAAAAGCTCCTGAGCACTTTGAACACAATGTGCAGACAAGGTCCATGTCTCTTTCAGATTCGACAGTGTCAGTAAAGAGGAAGGCTGAGAACACTGCTTCAGTGGAGGAAGCAGAAGACCTGAGTGGGACCCAGTTTGTGTGTGAGACTGTAATCCGATCCCTTACCTTGGATGCTGCCCCTGATCACAACCCCCCTTGCAGACAGAAGTCCCTGCAGAGTGAGTGTCCCTAAATTTTTCCCACCTTGTCGGGTGGCATTTGAATTGTGATTTCCAGGCCTGAGTAGTTAACAGTGCTCTTCTTTTATTTTGGGGGGGGGGCAGCTAGCCAGTATGGGGATCCAAACCCTTGACCTTGGTGTTAGCAACACTGTGCTGTAACCAGCTGAACTAATGGGCCAGCCCAGTAGTACTCTTCACTGAGAGTGGAGGGAGAGTGGTCTTTCTTAGAAATTCTGATCATTTGTTTCTTTAGTCTTTGCATATGCTACCT
The DNA here is from genome assembly GCF_000696425.1 of Galeopterus variegatus. Classification (NCBI taxonomy): domain Eukaryota; kingdom Metazoa; phylum Chordata; class Mammalia; order Dermoptera; family Cynocephalidae; genus Galeopterus; species Galeopterus variegatus. The sequence goes on from NW_007736951.1 coordinate 32,646, forward strand.
GACTGTTCTAATTAGAGTATCAGGAGCAAAGAAACTACCATAACTCATTTCTACACTTTCTCAGGGATAGAATTACACCTGCATTCCACAGAAGAACAGCAGCCAGTTGTGCTGCCTGGATTCTGTAGTAAGGAGTCTTCCTGTAAGTTGACAGAACTCCTCAGCAGAGACGACTTCTTGGCAGCTGAGTTGTCTGCTTTCTGCAAGGGCAATAGTCTGAAATAGTGGGTAGGAGCAGGAGAACCAAACTAAGTTTCTCAAGGTTAAATTCTGCTGTAATAAATACCTTTATAACAAACTTCTAAATACCAGATAGGTAAAACCAATACTGTATATTTCAAGAACTATCCAAAAATTAAAATTATGTATTTATTATAATGAAATTTGACCTGTACCTTTAAATATGATTTGTCTCACTTTTGTTTAAAGTTTATACATATATCTACTTTTTTCACACATATGTACAAATGCATAACAAAAAGTTCTAGAAGGACTTACACCAAAATGTTCACCGTCGTTATTCTGGTAGGATTTATGGGTACCTTTTATAGCACTGTTAGCTAGTATATCAGTTTTGATTTAAACCATATCTCAGTATAGTAATCATCATTTGAAGAGGAAAAAGAACAGGGCCTCCTCATTTTAAGATTCCTGGTGCATTGCAGAGAGCTGAGTGTTTCTGCCTACCTTGTTTTTGAGCTTTGGTTCTATTAATTTTACGTAGTCTTCAAACTTAGAATATAGCCATGGTTCTAGCAGCAGCCCTTCCCTCTGGTTCTTCCTTCTCCTCTGGCTTTTATAATTCTAGCTCGTGATCCACAAGGCAAGGATCCAAGTAAGGATAGTACTAGGGGATGTTTTTAGCTTCTACCTTAAAATTGGTTGCTTTCATCCTTTAGTGAAATTTGCCTTGCATGAAGAGAGACCACTTGAAGATGAGAGGGAGGAGATTATCCATATCACTGAGGAAGAAGTTGTGGAGGAGGAGGAGGAGGAGGAGGAGTTCAAAGATGAAGTTCAGAGTCAGTCCTCTGCTTCCTCAGAGGATTACATCATCATCCTGCCTGAGTGCTTTGATACCAGCCGCCCCCTGGGGGACTCCATGTACAGCTCTGCACTCTCGCAGCCAGGCTTGGAGCGAGGGGCTGAAGGCGAGCGTGGGGTTGAGGCTGGGCAGGAACCAGCCAGAGCTGAGGAGAGACTCCCTGGAGGGGAGAAGCAGCCACAGGAGCACAGCATCAGTGACATCCTCATGACCTCACAGACTCTGGAAATGGTGCCCCTTATCCCAGAGGTGGTGGGGCTTCCACCACCGCTGCCCAGGTACCATCCACACCCCCATCATGTTCTTCAGAGGTAAAGTAGTGAGAGAAATCAACTTGATCTCAAAACCTGCTTTTCCATCAGCATGGGAAGAGACTATCTCCCATAGTGAAGTCTGAATTTAGATGATTAAAAGTCCTATTTCCTGGTATTTGTGGATTCTGGATTTAAAGAAATACTTGTTTTAGTCAACCTTAATTTTCTGAGTTTAGTCTGTCTGCTTATTCTTTGAGTATTGGGAGCCAGTTTTTATTTATTTATTTAGGCTTTTTGTTGTTGTTGTTGTTGGCTGGCCGGTATGGGGATCCAGATCCTTGACCTGGTTGTCAACATCATGCTCTTTTTTTTTTTTAAAAGATGACCGGTAAGGGGATCTTAACCCTTGACTTGGTGTTGTCAGCACCACGCTCAGCCAGTGAGCGAACCGGCCATCCCTGTGTGGGATCCGAACCCGGGGCCTTGGCGCTATTAGCACCGCACTCTACCAAGTGAGCCACGGGCCGGCCCCAACATCATGCTCTTACCGACTGAGATAACCTGGTCAGCCCAAGAGCCAGTTTTTAAACACAAACATTCCTGGACCTCCCCTGATTGTTCTATTGATTCATGGGTAAAGGTAGCAAGCAGTCATATTAACCCATACAAAGTGTAATTAGAAAGTTAAATCTAGGGCCGGCCCGGTGGCGCACTGCGCTAGTGCGCCGCTTGGGAAGTGCGGCGGCGCTCCCGCTGAGTGTTTGGATCCCACATACAGACCGGTTCCCGCTCACTGGCTGAGCGAGGCACAGGAGCAGCGCCGAGGGTTGCGATCCCATTGCCGGTCCCAGTCCAGTACGGGGGCGACACTGAGGGTTGTGATCCATTGCCGGACATGGAAAAAGACAAAAAAAAAAAAAAAGAAAAGAAAAAGTTAAATCTAATATGGAAAAAATATACACAACAAAACCAAATAGAAATTATTTTAATTCTCTACTCAGTTTGAGTCATTGTTCTCTTCTGATAGTATAGAAAATGTTGGAGTCTTGACTATAATATAACCATTCTCCCAGGGAGCTGGACATTTCCCTTTGTCAACACCAGCTGACATAGGCAGAAGTGACCAAACCGAAGCCAATCCTTCTAGCTTAACTGTGGCTAAAGAGGAAAACCGGGAGTAGAGTGCAGCCTTTCTGACCGAGCCATAGATTCACATGTGATCTGGATCAGAAATGTGAAGCCTCTGTATAGAATGTGGCACTGCTGTGTTGTGTTTACTGTTTCTCCACCATTGCCATAGGTGCCTTTTTGACTTACTTTCAATATTGTATCTTTCTGAGAGGACCCCTTGTGTACAGCATCATGGTTCCCCAGAAGTGGATTTACCAGTTAACATACCAGAAGTTTCTTCAATCCCTGATCAGAGCAGAGGAGGTAATGACTAGCTTGAGCTTTATCTCTTTTTGTTTGCTCCTTTTTAGTGGAAACCAACAATAGCACTATGAAGTTGTGAATAGACCCTCAAAGTTACTCCTCAATTTTTCCCAAAAAGCCAGACCTAAAAGTACTAGAGAACTAATATAACAATGTGATAAGATTATAGAATTAATTTTTCTGATTCAATAAACAGTCACTGTGCATTGCATTTCTGGACAGTTTCTCCTTATTACTTACTTAAGCCACACGTAAAACTTCCCAAATACTTTTTTAAAAAAGAGAGACTTCAAACATTGTAATCAGATTGCCACCTGCCTTGGTAATAGCCTTGCTGTGGGTTAGGAAACAGGCACTTACGGATGCTGCATCTAACCAACAGCTCTTTTGCTTTTAGAGCCCAGAGGCTCATCAGGACTTGTAAACAGCAGACAGAAGAGCTATGACCACTCAAGGTAATGACCTTGTGCAGTCTCTTCTTCAGAAGCAGGTGGATATCCGAGTATTGCTTCTGCTTAAAAGAGCCTCTCAGAGCGTGTGCCCATCTTCAGAGAGCAGAGGAGAGCTCTTATTCCTTCTTATATCTCCTAAAGCTTTTGAGCAACACTGTACAAAAGGCTAAAGCTGATGTTTAGGAGTGTTCACATTCCAGACAAGGTGTGCACTCAAATTCACCTCACCCTTAGTACCAGAAGGGAAGGCAGGAAGGTCAAGCGCAGTGTGCATCTTAGTGATTTTTTCTTAGACACACCTGCCTCTCTGCTCCCAGTAACCTCAGAGCAGTGTCCAGAAAATCACATTTCCTTTGCAAGGTGTTTTCTCTGAGATAATAATCCAGTAGACAGACTGTCAATACATCACGGTGACCTTGACCACATTAATTTACAGCTAGGATTGAAAGCTGGCATGCTAACCAAGAATGGTGTGTTTCCTTCAGTGCCATATTTTGCACTAACAGAGCTGGGCCCTACATCAAACTAAGATTTATAGCTGTAAAACTGATATGAAAACAATCACATTCCCTTTTTACATCTGATTTTTTTCTCTTAAGGAAATCTCATTTTCTTTCAAGGATTAAAGCCCAGATTATCTTGTAAGAAGATAATGGTTTATGTTTATTTGGGGATATAATTTGGTTTTCCTCTACAGGCACCACCATGGTAACAGCATTGCTGGAGGACTGATGAAGGGGGCTTTGTCTGTTGCTGCCTCTGCATACAAGGCCCTGTTTGCTGGGCCACCAGTCACTGCACAGGTCAGTGTGTATTTTATTTGCTGAACCTCAACTCCAAGTCACCAGTGAAAATGATGGCATCTGTCTGGGTTAGAGAATAACATGGCATTGTGAAAAGAGCATGGGCTTTAGATTTAGTTTTTGGTTAACATACAGCTCTGCCACTTTCTAGCTCTAGGACTTTAGCCAAGTTACTTAGGGGAGGAAAGGAGATGGACCTAATGTTTGTTGAGGACCTACTATATATAGAGGGGAGCTATCCTAGGGGCTAGAGCTACACTATGAAAAAGACATCTGTTCCTGCCCAGAGGAAGACTATGGGAAAGACTTTGGGAAACAAGTGAAGTAAACAGATTTTACAATACAGGGTAAGATACTATGCTGGTGCTGTCAGATAGATGGAACACCCCAGCCTGGTGAGGCCAAGGAAGGCTTCCTGGTAGATGATGCCTGAACTGAGTTCTAAAGGATAAAGTAAGTGTTCATCAGGAAAGAGAGATTTTTAGAAAGGGCAGTAGCCAGTTGTATTAGTGAGTTTTGTGTTGCTATAACAGAATACCTGAAACTGGGTAATTTATAAAGAAGAGAGGTTTATTTGGCTTACGATTCTGGGATAGCTGCATCTGGTACAGGCCTCAGGCTGCTTCTACTCATGGCAGAAAAGTGGCAGGCAGCTGGCCAGGTACAAGCAGATCACATGGTGAGAGAGGAAGCAGGAGAAAGGAAGCAAGAGAGAGAGAGAAGGTGCCAGGTTTTTTTTAAGCAACGAGCTCTCGTGGGAACTAATAGAGCAAGAACTGACTCATTAATCCCCCCTCCCCCAGGTAGAGCATTAATCCATTCATGAGGGGTCCACCCCCATGACTCAATCAGCCTCTAACACTGCCACATTGGAGATCAAATTTCCACATGAATTTTGGAGGGGACAGCACATCCAAACTCCATCACCAGTAAAAACACTTAGAAATGGGAGTGTGGAGGGCAAGTCTGGTTTGAGGAAAAGAGTAGAAGAGGAAAGACCAAATATGTAGGCCGGATGCTGTGTTAAGGGGTTGGGATTTTATTTTAAGGCTAATGGGAGGAACTGTGGAAGGGTTTTAAGGAAGTGATTAACATGATCAGATTTGTTCTGAGTAAGATCATTCTGCTGCAGTGTGGGGGCTGGTGGAGCCACTAAAGAAATCTATATAAGAATCCATGTTTAGGGCCGAGCCCGTGGCGCACTCGGGAGAGTGCGGCGCTGGGAGCGCGGTGGCGCTCCCGCCACGGGTTCGGATCCTATATGGGGATGGCCGGTGCGCTCACTGGCTGAGCGCGGTGCGGGCGACACCAAGCCAAGGGTTGCGATCCCCTTACCGGTCACAAAAAAAAAAAGGCCAAAAAAAAAAAAAAAGAAAAGAAAGGCGGTGCGGGCGACACCAAGCCAAGGGTTGCGATCCCCTTACCGGTCACAAAAAAAAAAAGGACAAAAAAAAAAATAAAAAAAAGAAAATTCATGTTTAGGTGGAAAGGAAGGGTAGAAGAAATAATTAAGAGAGAGAAATGGCAGAACCTGGAGACCATGATTAAGTGGCTAAAAAGAAGTCAAGGATAAATCTCAGGCTTCTGGCTTAGGCAGTGGAAAATACCATTCATTAAGAGGGATGTATTTGAGTAGGAGGAGAAGAAAATTAGGTCAGTCTTGGATAGTGTTGAGTTTGAGGCATATCCAGGTAAAGGTAAAGATGTCCAGAGTGCATTGGATATATACATTTGGATCATAGGGGAGAAATTTGGCCTAGCAATAAAGTTTGAGAGCCACTGTCATACAGGAGCCATATGATTGGATGAGAGGTAGAATAGGGAAGGCAAGAAGCAGCCTTTAAGGATCAGGAAAAGGAGGACCCTTCAAAGATGACTGAGAACTAGGAGGAAAATGAGGAGAGAGTTCTGTGCTGGAACTTAGGGAAGAGTGTTTTAGTGAGGGGGACATGGTCAACAGTGCTAGATGCTGTAGAGAGATGTGAATTGTTAGTGAGGAATTCGAGAGTGCAAGTATGCCCCAGTCTGAAATAGCTAGGCCACAAAGGGAAGCAGAGGGCAAAAGCGAGGAGGCATAAGGCAGAAGGAGACATTTTCAAAGATGGGTAAGACTTGAGATGGGCAAGCCAGTAGCAAAAGAAGTTAATGATAAAAAGAGAGCAGATAACTGATAAAGATTTCTGAAGTGGTGATTGGTAATGAGATACAAAGCAAAGGGCATGTGGAATGATTAACCTGGAAAGGAGGACGGATAATCTATTCTGAAATAAGAGGGAAGAGGGGAAGAATGAAATTAGGTGTAGAGGGAAATGACAGAGGCTGTGCTCAATATGTTTACATACTGTTCTCATCTTTATATACTTTTTTAACAACCCTGCAAAATAGAAAGTATATTGCATCTCCATTTCATAAATAAGGGGATTGATATTTAGTATATTTGATAAGTAAATGGTAGAGTTAGGGTTTGAGCCTAAGTTATCTGCCTCCAAAGTCAATAAGCTTCCACAGATAATAATAGAACAAGTGTTGTTAGGATTTAGGAAGGTAATGTGTCTGCCACAGGCCTTGGTCCAAAGAGGGAGGTAAATGAATGTTAGCTTTCTCTTATCTGGATTGCTTCTATTCTTTGGGGGGAGAGTCAAGAAGCCTGACCCGGATGTAATTTTGCAAGCAGTTGTTTGTCCAGCTCATTTACATATCTGACAAATTTTCCCTTATCTTCATAGCAGTCTCTCTTATCTTGCTCACACTCATCCATCATCATAATTACCTTTATGTTCACAGGGTCTCCATGGGTTGTTTTTATCTTTTCCTTTATCTGGCCAAAGAATTTTTCTTTCAGAAAGTCCCTTCTGAAGCATTCTCTTAGTACGAAGGATAGTTCATTAGTTCCCCGGTTTCTCTTCTCTCCTCCTTCGGGTACAAACATAGCTAATCTAAAGCAGGGCTTTCCCAGTCCATACTTCCTCAGAAGGCCCATTGGTATCAGGTATCAGGTTGACAAGAATGCTATACTCTTACACATTTCTTAATAAGAAAAACATTTAAATTAAACAGAAAATGTTGTTCTACTTTTCTCATCTCTGCACAGCCAGTAGTTTCCGAAGATCAGACAGCAGCCCTGATGGCCCATCTCTTTGAAATGGGATTCTGTGACAGGCAGCTGAACCTAAGGCTGCTGAAGAAACACAATTACAACATCCTGCAGGTTGTGACAGAACTCCTTCAGGTCAACAACAATGACTGGTACAGCCACCGCTATTGAAGAGAGCGACCTTGTATTAAATAACTGCCAGCTGCTCAGAGATTATCTTTATTCTGTCATTGAGGTGTGAGGTAGAAGCCCTTGCTTGTTTTTTAATCTGATGAATCTATATAGAGGCCTTGATTGAATTATCAAGACAATACCTGTTACAGTATTTTTTTGGAACAAATCAAAGACCAGAACTTAAATTTTTATTATCTTTATTCTGTCATTGAGGTGTGAGGTAGAAGCCCTTGCTTGTTTTTTAATCTGATGTATCTATATAGAGGCCTTGATTGAATTATCAAGACAATACCTGTTACAGTATTTTTTTGGAACAAATCAAAGACCAGAACTTAAATTTTCACTTTAGACTTTGGACGAATAGTAAGAAGACAGTTTTTCAATTGGTTTGGACAAAACTCCATTTCAGTGCTTTGAAGAGTATAACCTCCTGTACAACCATTTTCTTTCTGCTTGTATTGTAGTTATTTTTCTTTGCTTAATGTGGATGTTTTTAGGGGGATATCTGTTAATTGTCAGTTTTTAAAAGAAATTAACTTTGGAAATTGTTTTCGATAATCATTCTTATAATTTCTGTAACCTACCCCAAGCCTCATAGCTATGTGGCATTGGTATAACACCCAGAGCATGATAGAAACGTTGCTACTCTTTCCTTGTCAGGAGCAAAGTCATTTTCCTCCAAGACTTTGTAATTGGCACCGTTTCTTTCCAAAGACCCTATTGGTGCATTTAAAGGTATCTGCCTTCCGTAAATCTCTGCATTTCAACAGAAGGAGAGAAAAGTGTGCTAATTAACCCACCAGCACCTTTGGAGCAGTGTCTATTGTAATTTTGCATATATTTTTCTTTTATTTAAGGAAAAAAGTTTAGGTAGTGTGAAATATTTTGCTAATCCTGTAGAAAAGGAAAGAAATCCTTCTATTACTTAAAGGGAAAATTAAGTTTAACAGTAACCTTTTGTCTTAATGTCAAGGCAGATCTTATTTTACGGTAGAGTGGGGGTAGTAGAAACGTGAAAAGTGAAAGGCACCTTCATTAATAGCAGTAAAGTTCAGGGGTGAGGATATGTGTGAGAGACATAGGAAATGCTGATGACTTCTTGAATGTTTGAAATCTGTTCGGAGGTATCTAGCCCTAGAGAGCCTGAAACAGGAAGAGGCGGCTAGTGTTTTGCAAAACCTGGATAGGGGCAAACTCACTGAAAGTTTTGTTTTAGCTCCGGGATGAATGGGAAAGAGCTTGCTTTCAGGGGGCCCAGGTTCACACTGTTTACAGACAGGAGTCTTGGGTACGGTTGGTGAAGGAAGAGGTAACAAAAAATGCTTTAGATTTTATTCATGAAAATGACTTCCAGAAGAATCTGCACCCCAGACCCAAGGAGGAAGGATAGTTAAAATAGTATTATTAACCTGGTTGGTATTTATAATGAATGACGATTTTAATTAATCATTAGCCATAATGATGTTTATTTACAGTGTAACTCTTGAATGCTACTAAATAAACCGGAATTCAGACCGCAAGCCAACTATTATTTAAAACGTTTTTTCGGGGCTTCTGGGTAGAAGGCCGAGCGGCAGGGTGTGTGTAATCGGGTTGACTTCGGGCGGGACCTGTCTTGACTATCTGAGTCTTATAGTAAGGGTCCAAGAGGGCCCGTGGGTTCGGTCATCCGCCTTGTTGTACTTGTACATAACCATTTAAAGAATGGTGAAATAAATGTTCTTGGAAACTCTGACTTGGCCTGGCTGCTCCTTCCGGAACCTCGGGTGACATCTGAAGAGCGAGAGCGTCTCCAGCAGCGCGTGGGCGGGGGGAGGCGGCCCGGAGCAGCTGGGGCGGAGCTTCCCGAGAGTCCGGGTGGGAACTCGCCGCGAGTGCTCTTCTCCCGCACTTTCGATTCCGCTTGCAGCCGTTTTTGTCGCTTCTGTCCAGGGGTAAGGCACTCCCGGGACCCTCCCTCCCTGTTTTCCCTTCCGATGACTAGGGCCAAAGAACCTTCTGTGCCTCCTCTTCGCCCAACACAGGCGTACGCAGGCACCAAGCTCAGCTGACGGTTCTCGGGGTGTCTGGTGGGACTTGAAATCTTCCCTCAGTGAAGTCCTACCTTTTCCGTTCGCGCTTACGCGGCCGGCTCACGACAAAGCCTCAAAGTAGGGTGGGAAGCAGCGCGGCCCTCCGGGGATTCCAGGGTCCTTGCTCCCCGCTCCCTCCAACGTGTCGCATTTGCTCCCCCAGGACTCTGCCGAAGGGGGCTGCTTGCCCGGGCAGGCCCTAGCCCCAGCCCCTCCCGACCACCCAGTCCTAGAGGCCCTTCTCCCCAAAGACGCACACCAGAAATCTCGACCTCTTGCAGCTGAGAGGAGCCCCGGATCCCAGACCCGGACCAGGTGAGTCTCGCTTTATTTTAGCCCAGGAAGATCCGCGTGTGGCTCACCTTGCCGGTCTCATTCTGCTACCACTCTTGAGTCTTTTGGGAAGAGTCAGGATTTAGCTTTGACCTTTTCAAGTGAGGGGGACAGAACCCGAGGTTACTATCCCCTCCCCAGGCTTTCTTTCTACCCCACCTCAGCAGCGAGGAAGAGATTTAGGCTCCCTCTCAGAACTTGTTTGGGTAGGGTTTTTAGCTACACCTGTGACCAGTCTAGCCTCTTTTCTCCTTGTTTCAAAGAGTCTCTGCCTTCCTATTAAGCCAGCGCTCAGGCTCAGAAATGGAAGCTTTCCTTCCACACCCAGCTGGGAGACTTCAGGCATTTCTGCCCTGGTGCTCTTAGAGACGTCTTCAGAGTAATCACAAGATTGGGGAGGATGAAGGGACTCTCCAGACAGCTGCCCTCCCCACCCCGCAGCCCTATCCAGTTTCCTTCCCCTGAAGGAACTTTCCCAGGAAAAAAAAAAAAAAAATAGCTGCTCTGCCATTCACTTAGGGAAGTTCCTTAAAGCGAAATACTGCTGCTATTTTTTCCCTTTCATAGGCAGAATGATCTCTCTTAACAATAATAAAAGGAACTGAAATGTGTTGAGATTTCTGATCTGAGAGTCCCATGTAACTGCTCAACTTTCCATACCATATCTTCCTTAGGCTTGAACTTGCTTAAATTTGGTGGGTTCCTTGCCAGTCTTGAGAACTTCAAATCAAAATTACATCTGCCATCAATATTAACAAGCTTAACACTGAACTTTGTTCTTTTCTCATTAGTGAAAAATCCCCCCTGAACAATGGGTGAGACTTTCTCCCAGCTGGGCTCTTGGCAGGAGGATGAGAACAAGTTGATCCTGCCCCCTGACCCAACCATTAGTAAGGCTGCCAACTACTTCAGCACTGATAGCAGCAAGTCTTTTTGTTCCTGTGTGCCTTGGGCTGCTGATGCCAGCTTTGTGACTTGTCCCACCTGCCAAGGCAGTGGGGAGATCCCCAGAGGTGAGTTGCCTCAGTCTCTCAAAATAGCTTGGAATCCAGGAAAAGCTCTTAGCCAGCTGGCCTGGTGGTAGCCCTTCTGAGTCTTTTTGGATGGAGTTGGATCTTTTTTCTGATTTTAGTCTCTCAGTCTTAGCCTGGCCAGGGAGATGCTAACTATCCCTGGGCTCCCTGCAGAGACCCAACCTCCTGCCCTAGTGGAGGGATGGGAGGTGGGAGGGGATCTAGCCACTCTGCGCCCCCAACACTCTGTGTCGTCGCATTCAGGAAGTTACAAATTACTTCTCCAAAGAAGCTGAGTGTCTTTGATTTTCAGGTGGCTTTCAGAGATTCTTCACACCTGTATATGGAAATCTCACTTCCATTCTAGAGATGGCAAAGTGGAGCTGCCGCCTTTGGTCCTGCTCTGGGGCAAGGGTGTCATGCTTCTGACATTGCTATGGGGTGGAGGGGTGCTTTTGGGAAGGTGGCACAGGAAACATTTGTCATGGATGCTTCTTGGCCCTCCCTCTCACCCTCTTTCTACAGAGCTGGAAAAGCAGCTGGTGGCCCTCATCCCCTATGGGGACCAGAGGCTGAAGCCCAGGCACACGTAAGCCCTTCTTCCTCCCCCAGCTCCACCAGCCATTACCCCTGGGAGCTGTTCCACTTGTTTGTCTCCCCATTTTGATACCCCCTAATTTTTTCCCATTGGTTCTTCCCCAGAAAACCTGAGCCTCACTGGGTTCAGACCTACTAACTTCCTATTCCCCAGGATTTTCCTGGTTTAAGAAGCCCTGGCCACAACAGATGTTGTCTGAGGTCACTTGGTGTCCTTCCCTGAGCATCACTGCTTCCTGGAAGCATGACACCCTATCCAAGACAGAAAGGACATCTTGGCTCTGCAAGTCCTTCCGGGAGGTAGTGAGCATCCCTGGCTGTGATTGATTTGAGACAGTCAGTTTTCCCCAAGTACTTCCCACGCTGTGGCAGTTCAGATCTGCTTGTTTTCTTCCCAGGAGAGATGGAAAACAAACTGCTCCCTGTTCTGTGACTCTTCAGAACCTTAGAGGCAGCCCTGGGTTTCACTGGGGGGCTCATGACCATTTGACATGGATCCCTGCAACCTCCTCCCAAGGTCCTCAGCTTAAGCCTGGAGCCACCCCCCGCATCCTGCCCCCACCACTCTAGAATTAGAAACTAGCAGTGCCCCTCATAAGATGCTAAAAAAGTGCTGGCTCTTTAATGCATATCTCAATTTTGAATTAGTTGGATGGATGGTGTCCTGTTCTGAATATCAATATCAAAATTCAGAACTCTCAAAATTCATGTGGACTTACTGCTTCTATAGCTAGCATTTGTTGAGCTTTTGCTATGGGCCAAGACCTGCGATTAGTGTATTTTCATGCATTTGCTCATAACAAATTCTGTGAGGTAGGTACAATTATCTCCATTTTACAGACTAGGAAATCGAGGCTTGGGGAGGTTAATATGGCTGCTTGGAGTTATTTGGTTAGAGGGAATAGAGAGCTGGGAATGGAAGCCAGACTGCCTGCCTCTCAATCCTGTGCTCCTACCTGCTCTGGGCCACATCTGGGTAACTAAATGTGCAGTTGTTGGGGAGTGATGTGTAGGGGAGAGCCTTATGTATGGCAAAGAGTGTCTGAACCCCCTCTCCAAGTTTCCTTGGTGTTCAGACTTCTCCACTCCTCCATCCTGGGTCCTACTTTCCAACAGGAAGCTCTTCGTGTTCCTGGCAGTGCTTATCTGCCTGGTGACCTCCTCCTTTATCATCTTTTTCCTGTTTCCCCGGTCTATTGCTGTGCAACCTGCAGGCCTCAACTCCTCTACAGTGGCCTTTGATGAAGCTGATATCCACCTCAATATAACAGTGAGTGGTTGCCCCTGAGCTCCATCCAATTCCACCTTCCCGGCAACACTTGTCTGTAGCCTCTGTCCAGTGTTGCATCCCTGGGCATGGGTAGCCAGGGATCTTATGACACCCAGAGGGTGCTAGGAGTCTAGGGAGAAGCAGAAGCAACCATGAGCCCTGTAACAAATTGTGTAGGATTGAGACTCTACACTGTGAGGGGTCAGAATCAGGGCCAGATAAATAAATCATAGGGTGGAGTGGGGGCGGTGGTGCTTGAGACCTCCCGGATGGGCAGGACTGAATAGAGAGAAGCCATCTGGGGTGGGACTGGATCCTGAGCCAGCTTAACTTCTTAAAGGTGGCCCCTTGCCATTAAGAGCCCCTCTGAAGTGCTCCTGGTACCAGTCCTGGGCACCCGAGGCCCATCGGAGTAGGCTGGGGTTCAGGCTGGAGAGCCAGGCTTTTGCAACTGTTGGTTTCTCCCTTCTAAGGATGGCCACCCTCACCTCTCCCTTTCCTTATCTCACCCTCAGAGTATCTTGAACATCTCTAATAGCAACTACTACCCTATCACTGTGACCCAGCTGACCATCGAGGTTCTGCACCTGTCCCTTGTGGTGGGGCAGGTTTCTGATAGCCTCCTCCTACACATTGGCCCTTTGGCCAGTGAACAGGTGACTCTCTTCTCCATGGCCAGCCCTGTCCCAAGGTGTGTGGTGTTGGGAAGGGGGCAGCTGGAGTTGGGGCTAACCCCGTGCCCGTTTGGTTGACAGATGTTTTATGCAGTAGCCAGCAGGATATGGGATGAAAACACATAGTGAGTACCCCTTGATCTCTTCTCCCTTAGCCTGGCTTGGAAACCCATTTAATACCCACCAGGTTTTGTGATTGCTTAACAATCTCTGCAGCCAGCATTTGGCCTGCCCTCTTGTGGCCAAGACCGCAATGTGCAAGGGTTCAGGGTCCCTGGCCTCTGCCTATTTGGACCTAGATTGGAATGAAAAACAGTCTGGAATTTGGTTAATCTTTACAATATGTGATCTTGGGCTGTTCAGCCTGAATTGTCAAGAAAGATAAGTGTCTTGCTTTCTGCTGAGGAGGGCCAGCATATACCTGGGCCAATCAAGGTGACCATGCTATTGCAGCAAGGTGACCGTGCTCACCTTGCGCAGAGGGAGAGAGAGGGAAGGCGTGGGAATGGCATCTTGGAGTCCCTGATGGAAGGAAAGGGACCTGGGAAACAAGGAAAACTGGGACCCACAGGTCCTCTGAACTTTCTGACAGGCCACTTAATGCGAAACGTGTTCCCATGTTCTCTCTCTTTCTCTCAGCAAAATCTGTACCTGGCTGAAAATCAAAGTCCACCATGTGCTTTTGCACATCCAGTAAGTAGGGCTTGGAGCCCTGATATCCCCTCTCCCACATCTGACTTGAGTCCCACCTCAGCTCCACCTCGTGGTGGGTCGGGGGAGAGTCTTCCAAGCTGACCCCATCAATCTTAGTTGGATCTTGGGAACAGCAAGTCCAGCCCTTTCTCTAGGTCTTACCTTGCTTATAAGCTATTGGTGCGACAGCCACAGGGCTGTCTGGAAGCTGCTGGAACATAGGCAGGGCAGCCACCCCAGGTGCCTTGGCAGAGTGGGGAGCAGAAGGTAGGGGGAGGGAGGTCTGAGGAAGCCGACCCTTCCCAGACAGCAGAACAAGGCCAGAGCTTGCCTTTTCCTCCCAGATGTGGCAACAAGTACTGCTTCCTCTCCAGGGGCACGCTGACCTGTTCCTACCTGAGCCATTCAGAGCAAGTGGTCTTCCAGAGCTATGAATATGTGGACTGCCGGGGAAACTCATCAGTGCCCCACCTGCTGAGCTCCCACCCACCATGACCTGTGGTCTGCTATCCTGTACTCCAAAGTGGTCTTCCAGAGCTATGAATATGTGGACTGCCGGGGAAACTCATCAGTGCCCCACCTGCAGAGCTCCCACCCACCATGACCTGCGGTCTGCTATCCTGTACTCCAAGCACCTGCACTCCTGGTCTGTATCTCCCACAACTCCATGGTGTCCGAGGAAGGACTGTAGTGACTTTGCCAGAGGAAAAGCCTTGCTTTATCATACCCTGACACCCCCACCCTCATCACAGGAAGCTTTCTGAGTAGTTAACTTCGTATACACACACGCACACATCCTCTGAATTCTACATGTTCTTTCAGGGGCTGGCATCAGATCCTGCCCTTTTTATCATACCCTGACACCCCCACCCTCATCACAGGAAGCTTTCTGAGTAGTTAACTTCGTACACACACACGCACACATCCTCTGAATTCTACATGTTCTTTCAGGGGCTGGCATCAGATCCTGCCCTTGGTCTGTCTTGAGGAAAGTCTCACCTGATGTTTTCTTGGGGCTTCCCTAGAGTCCCTGGAGTGGCAACTGCCCTTTCTGTGCTGAGCACACTGGTTGCCCAGCTCCACTAGGGCTGGCCCTTCTCCTGTCTGAATGTGGAGAGAGCTGTAGTTATATCTGCCTTTTAAAACATAGACCCTTTTCAAGTTTTTCCACCCAATGATAAGTGACTTTGGGGACATGCAGTGCTGTCTCGAAGGCCTTTTAGGGGACCATAGATGCTTTCTTATGCCTCTCTGCTTTGGTCATTTGACAAATTGATGGTGATGGCCTACATCTCTCTGGTAACTTGTCCCCTGCCCATCTGACAGTAAGATTGGCTAAGACCTTTTGGCTCTCTGTCCTTCCTGTTAGTGATTGTTAGTGACTATCCCTGGTTCCTAGGAAGACAGAGCTCTTCTCCAGCTAAAGCTTCTCCTCTCTATAAAACAGTTTTATTATTCTCTTTATAGCAGGAGCCAAGGGAGTCACCTGGCACCCCGAGGCCTACAGAGGAAAAATAGAACCAAAGCTAGAGTCATTTTTAAAGGTATTTATCAAAAGAGTGGACACAGGCAAATTAAATGGTGGGACCAGCTGCTCTCTTACATAAGCCTGCAGATGAAGCTATCAGTACCCAGCCAAAGCGGCTGGGTTCTGTTCCACCTCCAGCTTAGCAGCAGGGCCCACCCTCTGCTCCCAGAGGCCTCTGCTCCTCTCCACGCTTTGACAGTATGGAGCAGCATAACAGCAAGTACTGGTCTAGACCCTTTCTTTCCTGTCGCTTAGCTGGAACTAAGCCCCAGACAACCCCCATGTTCCCACTGGGCTCCAAGTGGAAGTCATTTCTGTACTTTGATGGAGCAGGAATGGTATTTGCTCGCTAAAGGTGGCTAGGTCTTTATCATCCAGATAGGTGGAGAGATGAGCATAGGGGTTGGGGAAAGCTGAATTTAAGTAGGATAGATGAAGAGGGGGAAGTGGTGACAGAATTTGGCAACTAGCTGTCTGGAGGAATGAGGGGAAGGAAGGGAGTCATGCTGTTTCCAAGCTTTCATGCCTGGGTAGCTGGGGTCAAGGTGGTGTTGGCAAGAGCACGGAAGGCTAGACTGGAGTTCTTGTGTCTAGCTCACCAAATGTAAAGGTTTAATATTGTATTCAATAAACTATACTTAACAGTGTTTAAAAAAAAAAGTCCCCTGGGAGTGAGGTGGGAGCTGGTGGACCCTCCCTATCTCACCATTGTTTCTTAATGTTGGTATGGGCATCAAGGTCTCTTCCCAGACCCCTGAGCCCCTCTGATAATGTGCCCTGCGTTTCTGGCTTCTGAGAGATTGCTCACAGGAGCTTGTTCTCTCCCTCTTTTTCTGTGTATCTCTAAATTCTCTTCCAACTTTAATATTCCTGTTCTGCCCCATCCCCCACTACTATCAGCCCCAGCTGCTCCCCTCAGGAAACATTCCTGGGTTGCACTGAGATGGAGTTCCTTCAGTCTGAGTCCAAGGCAGTGCTGTGCAGGGCTGTAATGAAGTGACCCATCTGATCCCGTGGACCTGGGTTGTGATTGGGTGACTGAAGCAGCCTTTCTCAGGATGGGGGAAAAAGGAAAGGGATTTCCCAGGGCTTGCACCTTCTTGAAGCCTGAAACCCTGCATCCCCCAGCCCTTCCCCTTCTCGTACCTTGGCCTGGTAGGGATAATGTCTGGTGCCTTTGGAGCCTCTTGGTTGTCTTTGCTAGATGGAAAGGTGGAGACACACATAGGGAGAGGCCTGAGGATTTTAGTAGGCAACCCCCCCTTTCCTTCTCAGGGTCAGATGTCCTGTGCTTGAGGCTACAGCCCTCCTTTCCTCTAAGCTCTCTCTCTCCATCCCTGGCCTCATCATCCGTTAAACAGCTGAGTGCCCACTGTGGACCAGGCATTGCACTGGGCTGGAGCGGGGGATGTCCCTGCCTGCTAGCTCTTTCTGCTGCTGCTCTAGGCTTGTTCAGGTGTGATGTAACCCCTCCTTCCCTGGGCTGTATCTCAGTAAGCATGGGGTTTGGGGGAAGGAGTGATGGCTCCAGTGACAGTCTTAAGCCCAAAGCCCCTGACAGACCTTTCATTGCTGAGTAAGGGCCAATAGTAATAGTGGTAGGAGTTACAGACTTAGGGGGCCCAAGACCAAGTTCTCCCATTGGCTTTGCCTAGAGAAGCATGGAAGCCTTCCACTCTCCATCCTGTTTGTGGGTCCTGCTGATCCCTTTCCCTCATCCCCGTCTCATAAAGTTGATCAGTCTCATGATTCTTTCCGTGAAGAAATCACATTTTATGCCAGGCTAGCCTCCTCTTCTAGAGTGGATGGCTTTCGCAGTGGAGATGTTGCTGGGTGGTGAAAAGATGCAGTTGCTCATCTGTTTTTTGGTGATGGCCAGTGGAGTCTTGGGTTGAATCTCTGGATCACCATTGTTGTGTGTAATTTGTTGACTGAGAAAGGGAGAGACAGGAAGCAAAACAAGCTAGTTAGTTTTCAGGCCTGCTGGTTTCAGAACATTAGGATTCAGAGTGAAATAGCAGCCCAGTCCTCATCCTAAAAGTGCTAGAGAACCTCAGCCTTTGCACCTGTGTCAGAGAAACCTTTCCAAAGCTTCGTCTCTTTAAGAGTTACCATCCTGGATTTGATTGCCTACAATGAGCCAAGTGCTTTGAATGCCCTCCTTTAATTGCTACGTTCAGTCCTCATGACAGCTCTATTGAGTAGGTGGTATTCTTCTCATTTTACTGATGGGGCAGCTGAGGCTCAGAGCTTTCATTGCTAACCAGGGAGTCGCAATCCTAAGACCTAGCCTCTGACTTTAGGTCTTGCCTTCCTTCTGCCCCAACTGCCTCTGCCCCAACCAACCCCTTTATTTTGCTTCTTTGACTCTTGTCTTCCCAAATAGATTGTTAACCCTTCCATTTATGCTTAGTGCTGATCAGCAGGCCCTACCCAGACATTTTCATGAGGGCAAAGAGTGGAGGAATGGGCCATTCAGAAGTGACTTTGAAATAATTCCAGTCCCCTCCATCCAGTCCTGCTAAGGAAGCCTCTCTAAACTACACACATACACAAGCATACACACTCTCAGACACTGGCCCAGAGTCCACCTGCCTTTCATGCTCTGTGGCTCTGTCTTACCGTGAGTTTTGAATGCCCAGAGTATTTGGTAGGACCAGTTTGGTATGGGTTCATGAGACCTGATGAGGAAACAAGGTACGAGTTACTTTTTGAGCATAGAACATGGAAGGGCTAGTCTCCTTACCATATGTCTGAGGGCCGGGGGGCAGGGGCAGGCCTCTACCAGGGCAAGGCACAGACTGAGCTCACCCTGAAGATTCTCAACTGGGAAGCCATGCTGTGGTTCCCTGTTCCAGACCTCACAGGCCCAATACATCTTTTGTTAAGCCTACAACTCATATCCCACCTTCTGGTCCCACCCCCACCTCCTCTGTCACCCTTTCCTGGAAAGAGGGGCTGACGACTTCTCAGCCATACTCTGAAGAAGTTGGCAGGCTTCTTTGCAGCCCTAAATTGACACAAACCCACCCAGAGGGAGTGACCACCAAGGCGAGTCAGAGAGAATGGGGTGGCAGATGTGGATTATGGCCTGTAGGGCTGGGATGAGAGCAAGGGGCTCTTCCCCATCACCTCCGCCTCTGAGGCACCTCACTCACAAGAGCCTGGGAGGGTGTTTGGCCCCCCTTGGAACCTGTCGGTGTTCATAAAGTGGGATTGCTCTCCAGCTTGATGGGCCCCCACTGAACCAAGCTGGGGACCTGGTCTTTGAGAATCCTTCTGGAGACTGGACTTGGAGAAGCACTGAGGACAGTCTTGAGCACTTTGTGTTGGCTGAGATGGTGGTGGCAGTGGTGGCGGTAGCTGTGGCTGCTCCCTTGGCTGCAGTGGTGGCTGCCCTGATGACTGCTGTGGTGGTGGCTGTGCTGGTGGTGCCAGTGCCTCTGTTAGTGTTGGCTGTGGCTCCTTTGACTTCTGAGGTATCTGGGCTTTTTTCTCAGATTGGTGTTCCTCCTCTTGGAGTTTCTTCAGTTCCTGGCAAGAAGCCCATGGCAAGTGGCATCCTCCTCCCTCCCCACCCAGTCACCCATCTACCAGAGAAACTCTGGGGAGCAAGGCAAGCAAGTACAGAGGTGTAGGTGGTCGGGAGGGTCTTTGTTCCCGGGAGTTGGAGGCCGAAGCCCAGGGCTAGGCTTTCTCTCCTTACCCACCACAACACCCAAGAACTGCTGCTGGATGACATGCCTCCTGGCATAACCCCTGTCCAGGAAATGGCACTCTCTCCGAGCACCTTCCTCTTAGCTCAGGAGCTGGGCATTGAAGGCAGTTTTCAGTGCCAGAGGATAAAAAATAATTCCTTGCAAATGCTTTGAAACAGCACTGTCTAATAAACATATAATGTGTGCTATACATAATTTAAAATTTTCTCCTAGCCATGTAGAAAAGTAAGAAACAGGTGAAACTAATTTTAATAATACATTTTATTTACCTAATACATCCAAGACGTGCTCAATATGAACATATTAATGACATATTTAATCTTTTTTTATACTAAGTCTTCAAAACTGAGTATGTGTCTTACACTTAGCAGCACATCTTAGACACTAAATTATCATCAGAAGTATTTGATCTAGGGCTGGCCCATGGCTCACTTGGGAGAGTG
>NW_007736951.1:53297-55932 GCF_000696425.1 Galeopterus variegatus
AAAAAAAATAATAAAATAAAAAGAAGTATTTGATCTAGATTTCATAAAATTTACAGTTGAAAAAGTAGATTCACATACCCAAGTTGTCCTAAATATGCTTAAAAATTTTTCAATATAAATTGAATGTTTGTTTTAATTTTATATCTAAATTAAATTTATATAAAATTTAAAATTCAGTTCCTCATTCTCACTAGCCACATTTCAAGTGCTCAACAGCACACAGGCTGGTGGCAAACCTACTGGACAACACACCTTTAAAACCTCCCAGGCTACAGTGGTGACCACAGAGCCACTGCAGGAAGCACCCTGGGCTCTCCTAAGCCCAGGGGGGCCTTGGGCCTCAGTCATTCCCCCCCAACATGTGCAAGCAGCCCAGTGACGACCACCAAGCCACAGCAAGAAGAGCTCCAGGTTCCCAAGCTGAGACAGTGGGGGGCGAGGGCTTTTGCCACACCCTCCTGACATCTGCACCCTGCCTAGCAACGACCAAGCCACTGCTGGAAGCCCCCCTGGTATCCCCTGTGGGAATGAGGGGGGTGCCACAAGCCTCAATCCAGCCACTCCTCCTTCCTCCTTTTATCCCATTTCCTTCCCCTTTCCCCTCTCCCTCCCAAACTGCTTCCCAACAACATCCTAGAATGTAAAAAATATTAATAAAATTACATTTTCTTTAAAAAAATAAAAAAATAAAACCTCCCCGGCTAGTATAGTATAACAGAAAGACTGAGTCAAGTGATAGCCCACCTCTTCCCCTGCAATGCACACACAAAGTTGGCCCAGAAAACTCCAAGCAACCTTGCTTTCCTCCTACCCCCAGCAAACAACATTCACCAGATAGTAGGCAGCCTCCTAGGGGTCTGTCTTCCTTCCCCATTCCCTTCTTGCCCCAGGAAGGACCCTGATGAACCTGGCCTCTCTCATGCACCTTCTCTTTCTGCTTGGCCATTAGCCACCTCCTCCTGTCCAAAGCCATCTGCCGGCGTCGGGCCTCCCAGTGGTAGGCGCTACCCATGATGGTGGGGTGGTGGAAGGCCCCAGGCAGCAGGTGGAGGCAGGCAGAGCCCAGGACACTGCCACTGCCCCCACCACCTCTGTCTCCTCCCATCCCAACTGACCTGCCTATAACCAGAACCACCTCACAATGTGGCCACTACCAGGGCAACTGGGCAGCACCCCCGCCCCCCCCAACCTTGTGGGAGGAGGGAGGTGTTCTTCCCAAGGCTCCTAGGGAACAACTGTAAAGTACCTTTCTCTCCAGGGTCCTGAGCAGATAGAAGACACCTTCCCACCTCAGCTTTGAGTCTCAGTAGGCCCCAGGGACAATTCTACAGTAATGTCTGCTCACTTTTCTCTCTGGCTTCTTTACCCACCCTTCCCCGGAAGCTTCCAGCAGCATCATCTGGCCCTCTGCTAACTGGCCCCACCCAGGTCTCAGTCCTCCATCTCACCTTCCTCTACCCCACCATAAATGTTTATGCTGAGTCAAGAGAAAAGAAAATACAAAATCCATGTAGTGTTATAACAGTAAGGTCCAAGGTTCGGATCCCCATACTGGCTAGTCACAACAACAGCAACAACAAAACAAACAAAAATACAGAATCCAACTAGCCCTCACCGAGGCCTGAACCCCCAGAAAGAAAGGTGGCTTGTTAGAAAACACCCTAGTCCTGGGGATTTATAATGCTGGGCTCAAGCCTAGTGCCTACCTCTTCCTGTGACCCTGGAGAACCTACCTAACGTGTCTGGGCCTCAGTTTCCTTGCCTGTAGAATAAAAGTATTACTTATTATCTTCTTCACAGGGCTGGTCTAAGGACCAAATGGATTAGTGGATGGGAAATATACAAGATAAAGTATAAAATAGTTCAGCTACAGGTTGATATTATTATTCTACTTGACTCTTCCAGGGACTTGTGTCCGCAGCAAGTGGAATGACCAGGTGAGAAGATAATTTCCTGAAGCCCAGGAAAGCTTTTAGAGACGGACTGTGCAATTAAAATCACTCCAAGTAAGCCATTGACCTACCTCCTACACATACACACCTTTACCCACAGATATAAATCTTTCTGGAAGTAGTGAATCTGAGTCCAGCTTCAGGGCTGGGGGCAGAGGAAGGGTGTAGGTGAAAAGGGGGCTTCAAACTCAGCCCCAGCCCCAAACACAGTCTCCAGTGTGGTGGGGGTGGGGGATGGGGAACAGCCCTTGAATCAGAGAACAGGTTCCAGGAGAGCCTGTCAATTCTTCCAGGTGGTGTAGTGGAGTCAGCTTGGGTTTGGAGTCAACCAGACTCAAGTTCAATCCTGAGGGACTTGGACAGGTCACTCAGTGTCTCCAAGCCTTTTCTGTGAAGGAGGGCCCCAGGGAATGCTTGGAAAGTTCCTGCCCTCACAGTGGAGCACCAGTCATGACAGGCTGGTAGGGATGTCATAGCTCTGCTGTGGGCTGGCGGGGTGCTGAGCCTTGTTTGAACTCTCTCTCCTTTTGTAAAAAAGAGTGCTAGTTCCTTGTCCCAGCAACCCAGGGTATCATCAGCAACAATAGGTACACGAGTGTTTCCAGATGCAAAAGATGAAATTGAGAGGGCCAGCCTGTGGCTCACTTGGGAGAGTGTGGTGCTGACAACACCAAGTCAAGGGT
>NW_007736951.1:56634-57928 GCF_000696425.1 Galeopterus variegatus
AAAAAAAAAAAAAATTGAGGATTGTCACTGGACATTTATCTTCACAGCACATTTATCTTCATATAAACTAATTCTAAAAATATTTAGATGGAAAACTGACAAGAGGAGGAAGAGAAAGGCACTTGGACTGTTTCAATAATTAAATAGGCAAAGGAGGAAATGGGTTCTTTTTTGCCTCTCATCCTCTCTTACTTTCCCTCTTACTCTCCTACCCCAGAAAGAACAGAGATCAGATGGGGAGATGCTCAGGGTGGAGGAGAGCCCTGGGCTGCATTTGAGGAAATGTTTCCAACCCTCTGAGCCAGTTCTCATACAGAAGGGAGCATTTTCAGAGTGATTCTGCCAAGATTGTGCCCTTCCCCTTCTCATCTCCCTTTCTGAGCTCCTCTCCTGCTTCCTGGGTGCACACTGCCTCTCCCAACCCCACCTCCGACCTCTAACTTCCCTCCAGCTCTAGGGTTCTACTCCACATCTTACTCTACCCCTTACAGTCTAGATTGTACTTGGATTATACAGTCCGGATTATATTAACTCACATCGGCCCCCAGGGAACTTCCCACTCTGTCACTGATTGTAACACTTGCACATTTGCATTTTTAAATAAACCTTGTTATTCAAGACCCAGAATATTTTGTCGTGGAAGGAGCCAAGTATTGTTAGAGCCATGAGCAGGTAAGTCCTATAAAATACCAGCTGCATTATTTATTAGTCATGCAAACATGGTCAAATTGCTCTCTGATCAGTTTTCTCACCTGCAAAGTAGGTGTAATACCTCCATCCTAGAGGTATTGGTCAATTAAAAGAAATAATCCATGTCAAGCACAGGGTTCAATAAATAGAGGGTTTTATTATGGTATTTCACGATTTCTAAGATGTCATAGATTGTGAGAGACACCATTATTTTATGTATCTATGACATTAGTTTTTGGTCCATAACTCCCATAGCCCTTGTTGTACTGTTATAATGTTGGGGGCACACTTTATGTCTCAGAAACAGGCCTCATGTTACTGAACCTTAGTGAGTTCATCCACCTGTGGGCAGCCCAGCTAAAAAATCTGTACACCAAGATCTGCAACCGGAAAGATTAGCATTTATTGGAGGGCACCAACCAAAGAGAACAGGCCAGTTAATTCTGTAGAGATCCGAATTCCCTGAAGGCTTAGAATTGTAAGCATTTATAGGGTAAATTTTGAGGAGGGACCTCAGGGTCATGCAGAATTTTGATTGGCTTTGCAGTGGAGTTGGCATAGCTATTCCTAACACCTTGATTGATGTCTTCCTTGGTTTCTCAGG
>NW_007736951.1:58229-58582 GCF_000696425.1 Galeopterus variegatus
TGCTAAGCTAGCCTTTATGCTTATCTTGTATTCTGTTAGACAAGTGTACTCCTATTTTTGGGAATTCAGCCAGCAAGTTTGCCTGCGCCAGCCCGAGAGGAAAAGGATTAAATATGATCAAATATGGACTTGGGCGGAGGGGGCAGGCGGGGATCCTGCTGTTATAGTCAGAAAACAATCTCTCTCTGACCTTCTGCTCTCCTTTCACCTGCTCCTTTTTCTCCCCAAGGCAGGCTATAGAAGCTAAAAATATAATATTCTTCTGCCTTTCTGTCTTGGAGCTGGCCATAAAGAAATCCTCTGACCTACGTTGTCTGGTTGTAGGTCAAAAGACATCCATTTCATTTTTTTTT
>NW_007736952.1:0-4855 GCF_000696425.1 Galeopterus variegatus
CCCCCCAGCGGTGGGGGAAGCGGCTCCCGAAACCCCGAGCTCTGAGAGGCCCCCAGGACCCCGGCCCGGCCGGGAGCCCGTGCTGCACCC
This sequence comes from Galeopterus variegatus, assembly GCF_000696425.1. Lineage (NCBI taxonomy): Eukaryota > Metazoa > Chordata > Mammalia > Dermoptera > Cynocephalidae > Galeopterus > Galeopterus variegatus. Next base: position 91 of record NW_007736952.1, read on the forward strand.
GACTGCTGAGCCCGTGCTGCGCCCGACTGCGCCACCCACAGGCCCCGGGGCTCCAGCTCCTACAGCCCCCGCCTCTGCTCTGCCCCTCAGCACCTCCCACCCCCGCTGCCTTGCCCTGACACCGTCCCCCTGGAAGACAGCAGTGTCCCCACCGCGGCCTCACTCTCTGACACCCCCTCCGTGTCACCGCTGGAAGCAGCTACCACCCCCTCCACCGTGCTCACCCCTGACCTCCCTCCTCCCGCTGCACCCACAGCCCTCAGCTCCCCCCAGGACACAGACACGGCCCCAGCACCAGGGTCCTCAGCGCCAGCCACCCTGGCCACCTCCCTCCGTCGCTCCCTCCCGGCCATGCGCCCCCCTGCAGGTTCCATTCATTCATCCGGGAACAGGCAGTCAGCACAGACCTTCCCCATCCTGTCCCCTCCACGCTCCCTCCCCTGCTCTCAGGCCCCTCTAGGTGGGCCCTGGGCCCCCTCCCCTGCTCTCAGGCCCCTCCAGGTGGGCCCTGGGCCCCCCCCCCCCCACCTCCACCCCCGGCTGCAAAACTCCTGGGGGGTCTCCACGTCCCCCTCCCGGCTCTGCCGCCCCCACCACGCCGGGCTCTGATCCATCTGGGTCACCCTGAGCTCGGTTGGGCTTCGCCTCCCTTGTGGGGGGGGCTGTGACCCTGCCCCTGGAGGGGACCCAGCGAGCCCCTCTGGGACTCCAGTGACACCCTGGCTCTGGGAACTGCATCTGGCCGCCCCCTCCCCTGACACGTGTCTCCTCGGCAGAGCCCCACGACCCGCAGGAAGGAGGCGCCCGGAGCGCTCCACGCGGTCCTGGGGTAGGTGTTGTCATCGCTGTCCCCGAGTCACAAGCACCCTCTGGGTCTCCTGCAACCTCAGGCGTCCCGGGCTCCGGGCCTGGGTCCTGCCCATGCTGGGCATCTTCACCCGCTCCCCGGCTCTCCAGCGGGTGTGGTCCCCGCGGGGATTGTTCCCTCCCATGGGGCGTCCCCGCGGGGGAGGGTCGGGGCGCACGGGGAAGGGGTACAGGGTGGACGCGGGAGGCTGCTCCGGGGAGCGGATGGTGCCCGCGGACGCCTGCCCCACTCTCTGCTCCACACCCGACTCCTTCAGGCCCAGGGACTCCACAGGTCGTGTCCTCGCCCGCGGTGGGGCCCAGGCCCATGGTGGGGGTCGTCCTCGCCGCCTTCTTCCTGATGCTGGTGGTGGCCGTGCTCGCCTGGTGCAGGTGCCACCGACCCCCGAAGTTCGCACAGGTAGGAGGCGGCGCCTGCTGCATGGACTGCAGACCTGGGGGTCGGGGACGTGGGGGGTCACCCCAGAGCCCTCCAAGACACTAGAGGCCTGAGGTGATGTNCTCCCGCTGCACCCACAGCCCTCAGCTCCCCCCAGGACACAGACACGGCCCCAGCACCAGGTCCTCAGCGCCAGCCACCCTGGTCACCTCCCTCTGTCGCTCCCTCCGGGCCATGCGCCTCCCTGCAGGTTCCATTCATTCATCTGGGAACAGGCAGTCAGCACAGACCTTCCCCACCCTGTCCCCTCCACGCCCCCTCCGCAGCTCTCAGGCCCCTCCAGGTGGGCCCTGGGCCCCCCTCCCCTCCCCCAGCTGCAAAACTCCTGGGGGGTCTCCACGTCCCCCTCCCGGCTCTGCCGCCCCCACCATGCCGGGCTCTGATCCATCTGGGTCACCCTGAGCTTGGTTGTGCTTCACCTCCCTTGTGGGGGGAGCTGTGACCCTGCCCCTGGAGGGGACCCAGCAAGCCCCTCTGGGACACCAGGCGACACCCTGGCTCTGGGGACTGCATCGGGCCGCCCCCTCCCCTGACGCATGTCTCTTCGGCAGAGCCCCACGACCCGCAGGAAGGAGGCGGCCCGGAGCGCTACACGCCGTCCTGGGGTAGGTGTTGTCATTGCTGTCCCCAAGTCACAAGCACCCTCTGGGTCTCCTGCAACCTCGGGCGTCCCAGGCTCCGGACCTGGGTCCCGCCCATGCTGGGCATCTTCACCCACTCCCTGGCTCTCCAGCGGGTGTGGTCCCCGCGGGGGTTGTTCCCTCCCAGGGGGCGTCCACGTGGGGGAGGGTCGGGGCGCACAGTGAAGGGGTACAGGGTGGTCGCGGGAGGCTGCTCCAGGGAGCAGATGGTGCCCGTGGACACCTGCCCTACTCTCTGCTCCACACCCGACTCCTTCAGGCTCGGGGACTCCACAGGTCGTGTCCTCGCTCGTGGTGGGGCCCAGGTCCGTGGTGCGGGTCGTCCTTGCCGCCTTCTTCCTGATGCTGGTGGTGGCCATGCTCACCTGGTGCAGGCGCCACCGACCCCCGAAGTTCGCACAGGTAGGAGGTGGCGCCTGCTGCATGGACTGCAGACCTGGGGGTTGGGGACGTGGGGGGTCACCCCAGAGCCCTCCAGGACACTAGAGGCCTGAGGTGATGTGTCACCCCCTTCTACCACCAGGAGCAGGGCAGACGCTAGCTGTCTGCGTGGAAGACAGATGTGGCCTCGACCTCCCCAGGGTGTCTCCCTGGCAGACCCCCTGGCGGGATGCCCTCCCCTCACATCCACCCCCGCCTGCTGGTCCTTCTTGGGCCCAAATGTGTTTGTGGTCTTCATTAGTGTGACCGTGTCTCTTAATTAGTCTCATCTGCACACACAGGATTAAAAAAGAATTTTTTGCTAAAAGACCACATCACATGCTTTCACGCTAATGCTCCAGTGCCAATCTTTAAAACAAATACAATATACCAATCAACAAACCATCAACTTAGCTGGGAAATATAATTTTTTTAAGTGGAAAAAAAAAATCTAACAGAGCTACTTTAGCATCTTAAAGCAATAAAAATGTAGCTGATGCGTCCTAAAGATGTAAACATCGGAAGTCCTTGCTAACTTTAAAGATCCCAAACAGGAGGTCAAGGACAGTGCATGGCGAGGGTGCCCTCTCAGGGCCCGTCAGCGCCCACAGCCTGGGCAGGTGCCTGTCCCGGGCCCAGGGTGAGCAGGAGCGTTTGTGTCTCAGGTTAAAATAATGTTCACGTCACCACAGTGCTGGGTCTGGGTGGGTCGGGCCCCTCCACCAGCTCCTGCCCAACGCCTGTCAGTCACAGTGGACGCAGCACCCAGGCCCACCGGGCTTCTGGGGGCCACGGAAATCAGCCACATCTAGCCTAAAAAGAGTGTTGAGGTATTTCAAGTGATGCCAATGTTCATTTTTAACATTGGTACTATGGCGGGAGGAGTGCACGACAGTCAGGGGCCCCCCGGACACCCCAGGCCAAAAACCGAGCAGGAAACACAGTGTCGGGTCTGAGTATTTTCATTTTGTCTTTGTTGACGATCTTGTACAGAGAAAAGTTCATGTAAAGACAGAATTAAACGATAATACGTCGATAACACCAAGACACAGATCCCCATACTGGCCAGCCCAAAAAATAGAAAAGACAATATGAACCTTTCCAAGAACTTTTCTTTTTTCTTTTTTTTTTTGCAGTTGGCCGATACAGGAATCTGAACCCATGACCTTGATGTCACAAGCCTGTGCTCCACCAACTGAGCTAACCGGCCAGCCCTCCATGAACTTTTTGAAGTGCTCTCATATTTTCAAGTTTCCTCTAATGGAGATTTGGTTCTGGGTCCTCATAAAGCCCTTCCAGGCCCTGCCCCTGCCCCCGCGTGTGCGTGTCCGTCTCTCTTTCCCTCTCCTCCTCCTCCCCCAGCCTCTTGCTGTCCTCAAACACACCAGACGCATTCTGGCCTCAGGGATTCCGCATCTGCTGATCCCTGTGCTTGGAACACTGTTCCCCACAGACCATAAGACCCTCTCTCACCTCTTCAGTCATTTATTCAATGGCCCCTTCCCCATTGGCCTTCCAGGACCACCCCTCTCCCCACATGCGTGGGTCCTGCTCACTGTCTGTCTGGCCTCACTGGAGGTCAGCTCCGGGGGTAAGTCCCTTGTCCACTCTGCCTTCTGCTCTTGGCACAGTGGCTGGTGCATCAAGACGCCCAGGAGTGCTCATGAATGGACGCATACGGTGGGATCTAGAGAAGGGAATTGGGTCAGGATCTGTCATTCACGCCTTCCCCAGTGCCTTGCTAGGACCCTCCAGGGCCTTTTGGCAAGATTCTGCCCCTTCCCCTCATTTGCAGACCACCTGTGGGGTAAGAAACCAGCTGCCCCAGGACACAGCCCAGCAGACCTAAACCTGTGTCCCACGGTAGGAACAGGGATCACCCCCCGCTGGTTGGGTGGGACTCCCAGGGACGAAACAGCCCCTGGCTGTAGGTTCATGCGTGAGCCGTGAGCACCTGTTGTCCTGTGTATCCGCACGTGTGCACACACACGCACAAGCTGGCTTTGGGCACCAACATTTGAAACTTCACCATTGCGGCAGGAGGCCCCCAGGACAGGATATGCACCCACAGGAAACAGAATCTGGGGCCTCCTCAGGGGCTGCAGCCCTCGCCGTGGCCCACACCCAGGCAGGGCTCAGTCTGGCCCACCCTGGGGTCCCCGATGCGACACTCCAGATTGCAAGGCGTGGATCAGGTCCCCGCAGAAAGAGACCCAGAGGACCAGGGCACCTGAAGCCAGCCTCCGAGCCCCCCTTGCCTCCCGGCCTTGACGCTCAACCCCACCCAGGAGACTGGTCTTTCCTCTGGTCCTGCCCCAGCCCCCAGACCTGACCCACCTCTGTCCTCTCCCCTAATGTGCCCTGTGGCGACGCATGGGGGTGGGGTAGAACCGGGACA
>NW_007736952.1:6073-12375 GCF_000696425.1 Galeopterus variegatus
AGGGGTCCCTGAGCAGCGCCTTCCCACAGAGCCCCTCCTGCCCCTTCCAGGGGGTCAGGTTTAGCTCCGAGCATGTGCCGGGGAAGGCAGGGGAGGGGGGACGACACCGAAACGTGGCTGAAGCCTGGGCCCCGTGCTCTCTTTTCTCTAGCTGCGTATCTGGGCAGTTCTTTCCTGCAATTAGCAACGTTGCCTTTGTCATGGGAGGACCTCACCGTGTAGTTTGCTTTTTGGAACACACGTACAGGTGAAGCTCTGCCATAACGTGCTTGACGTCAGTTAAAACAAGCAGGGAGTCAGGGGCTTCCCACGCACAATTCTTGTGCAAAAAAAAGAAAACAAAAACACACTGCGGTATTTAGTCTGCCGAGAAGCTGAGAGTTAGATGACTTGAAAAGAAGGGTCGTGACTGCGCTGGNGGGTCCCTGAGCAGCACCTTCCCACAGAGCCCCTCCTGCCCCTTCCAGGGGGTCAGGTTCAGCCCCGAGCATGTGCCGGGGAAGGCAGGGGAGGGGGGACGACACAGAACCGTGGCTGAAGCCTGGGCCCCGTGCTCTCTTTTCTCTACCTGCGTATCCGGGCAGTTCTTTCCTGCAATTAGCAACGTTGCCTTTGTCATGGGAGGACCTCACCATGTAGTTTGCTTTCTGGAACACACGTACAGGTGAAGCTCTGCCATGACATGCTCAACGTCAGTTAAAACAAGCAGGGAGTCAGGGGCTTCCCACGCACAATTCTTGTGCAAAAAAAAAGAAAACAAAAAAGCACTGCGGTATTTAGTCTGCCGAGAAGCTGAGAGTTAGATGACCTGAAAAGTAGATGACTTGAAAAGAAGGGTCGTGACTGCGCTGGGCCCATCACACGACAGTTGTTTCTGGGTGTTTCATGGACGACGAGAAGGGGCTCGCTCCACAGAACCACTGGCTTGGGGTGTGTGGAAATGGTGGGGGAAACTGAGGCAGCCAGCGCTGGAAAGAGGAGGCTGGGGAGATAAGACAGTGGCNCCACCAGCTCCAGCAGGCAGCGGCCCCTCCTGGAGCCACAGTGGGCCGCCATGGGACCTTGAGCAAGGGCCATCAGCTGGAGCCGCATGAGCTTTCCCCGGCCTTCCCAGACCACTCTCCGTTCTCAGACGCCCTGCTGGGGAAAGGGTGCACCCGCTGCGTGGAGCCAGGGCCCACACGCACCAAATGCCTTCCGGCTGCCCCCACCCTCCCCCACCCACCCCTCAACTGCCCGCACCTGCCCCTCACCTGCCCCACACCTCCCCACCTGCCCCACACCTGCCCATCACCCTCCCCTCAACCACCCACACCTGCCCCACACTTGCCCCACACCTGCCCCTGGGATGTTTCAGCGTTGGGACCCCTGCCCAGCTGGCCAACAGATCTCTGTGGACCCCAGCAAGTTCTTCCCTCTCTCTTTTGTTGGCACATTCATCCTGGACCCCTCCTTGTGCAGGATGCCACCTCAAAGCCATGTCCAGCTGGGCCAGTGTCCTGGAGTGTGGCTCGGGGCTCGGGGCTCGGCCAGGTGTACAGCAGGTGCCATGGCCTGGGACAAGTCACTGCCCCTCTGGCCTCAGTCTCCCCATCTGTAAATTAGGTTGGGGGGCTCCACATTCCCTTCAAGTGCTGTTGCCAGGCAGAGCCGACTGTCTTGCCCACCCACCCCTGACCCTCGGCTCCCCCAAACTGCCTCTTTCTCACGCATGTCTGAAGCAACTTCCTGAGAGATGAGCAGACAGCACCATGAGCCATCTCCAGGCACTCANAGGACAGCACCGCCACTGTCCCCCTCCCCTCCTTGTGACCCATGTGCCAGCAGCTGTACTCATGGCTGGCTCATGCTGGTTCCTTTACATCCAGCACCCTCCATGCCAGGGCCCTGCTCTCCGTGCTCCTCCTCCTGACCCCTCCATACTTAGGTCCCTGCTCTCCATGCTCCTCCTCCGGACCCCCCCATACTTAGGTCACTGCTCCCCGTGCTCCTCCTCCCGACCCCCCCATACTTAGGTCCCTGCTCCCNTGCAGGGCAGGTGGGGCAGGGGCACGGGGGTGGGGACAGTGGAGGGGAGCAGGAGCAGCAGCCAGGGGACCAGCAAAGGCTTCCGCCTGCAGGGACGGGCCTGCCGCTCAGCTCCGGTCCAGGTGCAGGTGTGGGGGCAGGTGACGGCCACCCTCCCCCATCCAGCGCGCTGCCCCTGGGCTCTGCCCCGCCCCCAGGTCTGGGGAAGCCGCTCACGTGCCATTGGGCAGCGTAGGAGACCCGGGGCTGGCGAGTCCCTGGCGAACCGAGATTCAGGCAGGCCCAGAAGCCCGGCTGCATCCTGGTGCTCATGTTAACAAGGGGTGTGTGTTAAAGAAAGGGGCTCCCAGAGCAAGGTGCCCTGGGGGTCCAGGTCCGGCTGGGACATGACCAGCTCTGTCTTTCAGATCAAGAAGCTCTGCTGCTCGAGGAATAAGGCTGCGGTGTGCGTGGTGTACGAGGACATGTCCTGCAGCCGCCGCAACACACTGTCCGCCCCCAACCACTACCAGTGAGCCCAGTGGGCACCACCACGGCCTGGCCTGCCCAGCCCGCCCAGTGCTGACACACAGCCAGCTCTTGGCAGCCGCCAGGCTCCACCGTGCTTCTGGGTGGACGGGGCGCCTCCTCCAGGAAGCCTTCCCTGCCTGCCGCCCGCCCCCTCGAAGTGGCCCTGCTCAGGCTGCCATCAGAGAGATCTCCTGGCTATCATCCTTCCTTCCTCTGGCCAAGGAGGGCTTCTCTGTTGGGTGTATTCAGGCAAAGGGCCCTGTCCCTCAGGGCCAGCCCACCCACCAACAGGTCTCCATGCCCCTGGCGCAGCTTGGCCGAGGGGGTGGGAGGAGGTCAGACCCCCTCCCAGCCTTGCCAGAATTAAAGTCCTTGTTTTCCTCCCTCTCTGACTTCTGCATTTATTTCTCGATCAGCTGGGAGCCAGGGATGGGGCAGGGGCTCAGGCTGACAGACCCCTCGCCAAGTGCCCACCTCGGGTCTGTGCAGCTTGTGTGTTTGTGCGTGAGGCCTTGGAGGAAGAGGGAGAGAGAAGGAGGGGGCAGGGCACTTCCCCTCCCCGGCCCCCAGTCCAGCCCCCGCAGCCTCAGACACCCCACAGAGAAGCCACTCGCCTGTCCAGGTGGACAGCAGAGTACGCCCCTCAACAGCCTCTGCCACCAGCTCCAGCAGGCAGCGGCCCCTCCTGGAGCCACAGCGGGCCGCCATGGGACCTTGAGCAAGGGCCATCAGCTGGAGCCGCATGAGCTTTCCCCGGCCTTCCCAGACCACTCTCCGTTCTCAGACGCCCTGCTGGGGAAAGGGTGCACCCGCTGCGTGGAGCCAGGGCCCACACGCACCAAATGCCTTCCGGCTGCCCCCACCCTCCCCCACCCACCCCTCAACTGCCCGCACCTGCCCCTCACCTGCTCCACACCTCCCCCACCTGCCACCACCAGCCCCTCACCTGCCCATCACCCTCCCCTCAACCACCCACACCTGCCGCACACTTGCCCCACACCTGCCCCTGGGATGTTTCTGGGTTGGGACCCCTGCCCAGCTGGCCAAGGGCTCTCTGTGGACCCCCGCAAGTTCTTCCCTCTCTCTTTTGTTGGCACATTAATCCTGGACCCCTCCTTGTGCAGGATGCCACCTCAAAGCCATGTCCAGCTGGGCCAGTGTCCTGGAGTGTAGCTCGGGGCTCAGCTGGGTGTACAGCAGGTGTCGTGGCCTTAGACAAGTCACTGCCCCTCTGGCCTCAGTCTCCCCATCTGTAAGTTAGGTTGGGGGGGCTCCACATTCCCTTCAAGTGCTGTTGCCAGGCGGGGCCAACTGTCTTGCCCACCCGCCCCTGACCTTCGGCTCCCCCAAACTGCCTCTTTCTCACGCATGTCTGAAGCAACTTCCTGAGAGATGAGCAGACAGCACCATGAGCCATCTCCAGGGACTCATCCCCTCAGTCAGGGTGGTCAGCCATGACCGGAGCCCTGCAAGGACAGGACGGCACCGCCACTGTCCCCCTCACCTCCTTGTGACCCACGTGCCAGCAGCTGTACTCATGGCTGGCTCATGCTGGCTCCTTTACATCCAGCACCCTCCATGCCAGGGCCCCTCTCTCCGTGCTCCTCCTCCTGACCCCCCCATACTTAGGTCCCTGCTCCCCGTGCTCCTCCTCCTGACCCCCCCATACTTAGGTCCCTGCTCCCCATGCTCCTCCTCCTGACCCCCCCATACTTAGGTCCCTGCTCCCCGTGCTCCTCCTCCTGACCCGGGTATGAATCCAGGGACGAGGGGCACGAGGAGCTCCTGACCCCCCATACTTAGGTCCCTGCTCCCCGTGCTCCTCCTCCTGACCCCCCCATACTAAGGCCCCTGCTCCCCGTGCTCCTTCTCCTCCTCCTGACCCCTCCCATTAAAGCTCAGCTCCCGACACAAGGAGTTGGCCAAGGGACAGCAGCCAAAAGGAGGGTGTTGGCAAGGGGGACAGAAGGCTCTGAGGAGTGGGGCCTGTCGCCCAGGGGCTCGCCCTCTCTCCTCTGCAGGCTGGGCCCACCCCCAAACCCTGGACCAGACCTGAGTACCCTCAAGGCTCATGGTCCAATAACTAGCATCCTGGGAGGGCATCCTGTCCAAGAGTGGGGCAGCCACGTGGGCTACTTTGTGGACCGAGAGCAGAACAGCACCAGTCAAAGCCAACTAACCGACGTCCTTAAAGGACAGGGGCAGGAAAGTCAGTTGTCAAAACATCCACGTGGAAATGTTAGGGGTGAAAAATCTAATCACCGACCTCACAAAATAGTAGATGGAGTAAGCAGTGGGGAGGCCACCGTCAGCCAGGGGGTAACCAACAGAGGAAGTCTCCTAGAAGGACCAGATAAGGAGGACAAGCAAACCTGAGTCACAGGTAATAGAAGAAGAACATATAGCCATAAAGGGTGACAGAGAGACGGGAATGATTAGAAACTTCCCAGAGTTGGAGAGTTGTGCGGGAGCTCACATAAAGGAGCTTACACGGGACTGGACGGGAGAGACAAGGGAAAGCGCACACCTGGACTCACTCTGGGGACTGTCCAAACCTCAAAAGCGGAGAGAAAATCCTAAAACTTAGATGACACCAGACTTCCCAAAGACAACTTTGAGTTCAGCAAGATGATGGAATAACAGCTTAACTACTAAAAGAAAAGAGCTGTGTACCTAGAGTGCCATATCTAACTAAATTACCACAAACTGTACGAATATAATGAAGATGTTCTCTTAAGACACGTCACCAAGAGTCGACTTTGAAATCACTCTTGTGGGCAGTATTCAACTAAGAGACCCAAGTGCGGAAGATCATTAAAAGAGAAATAAGAAGCAATCGATAGGGTTTATTATTTTTCCCCACAAAAATAATGACTAAAGAAAATAAACATACAATCTACAATGTATGTGCGATCTACATAACGATCTAGATAAAACTTATAGATAACAACAACACAGTGGAGGGGGGAGGGTGAAGACCGAGGGAAGTAAGAACATGCTGAGATGCTTGTCTGGTCAGAAGGGAGATGTGGGTGAAGATAAGGTGCAGAAAGCAAGCTGGGCGAGTAAGCAGGTGTGGGGCTCAAGGGCAGCTGCAGGAAGAAACAAAACAGAAATTCACCATTTCTTAAACCTGCAGAAAGATCTACTCAGTGGAAACAGAAGGAGAAATAAATGAAAATAAATGCAAAGATGTGTAGGGAATGAAAATATGAAATAAGGTGACAAAATAAGGTTCCGATTTAATGATAAATACAAGTCCTAATAAAAGTAATTCATAATTACAATAATTACAACAAAATTAGGACAAATGCTTTTACACTAAATGTAAAAGGGCTAATTTCACCAATTAAAAGGTAGCCTTGAGTTGGATTTAAAAGAAAAGAGTCAACAATATGTTGTCTACAAGAGACACACTCTTCAAACAAAAGGACACCAATAGGATGGAAATAAAAGGAGGCAGACGTGAATCAGAAGAAAGCTAGAGCTGTCGATCCTATTTAGTGACTAAATGAAAAAATAGAACGAAAGATATGACCAACGTGAACACACCTGAATCTAAAAATAAAGAGGCCAAATTCAAGTATGTAAAGCCACGAATGACGGAACCACAGAGAAAAATAGACAAACCCACAATTCAAGCCCAAGATTTGAATGTGCCCTTTCAGATTGAATCATGCATGGTGTGATGCCTGTTTACCATGAAAAAGAACAGTTAGTTAACACAGAACTCCACGCTCATCAAACAGAGAACAGACATATTG